>NW_026866786.1:0-138396 GCF_026571515.1 Ruditapes philippinarum
TTTAGGGCATAAGCTTTCTATTACTTGGGGGCCAACCCGCTTTTCAGAATGGCATGGAGTGTCAAGTTGAAGGTTCCATGATAAACCGTTGATGGCACATCTGTGGATTGTTTCTAAATTGCAAAATTTTACCATGATTTCAGTATTAAAATGTTGACTTTTTGCGTTAAGCCGTGCGATAGGGCGTGAACAGAGTTTGCACATGTCGTACCGTCCATGACAGTACTCAATCAAACCGAGCCTGCAACATTTTCAGATTCTGTCTTGTCTGGACCTTCTTTAGGGATTTTCTTTTATTCTTATTTGTTCGATGTGTTAACGTTAGGGAAAAAAAATCCTCATGCCAAATGACTGTTGATATTAAGATGTTCGATTATTTGGGTTTAAAAGATACGGTAATTTCAAAGATATTGCTCACAACATATTAAACGCTTGTTCAGATTTGTTTAATCAAACAGCTCAACTCTAATATAAACAATTGAACTAAACCACCAAATTAGAAAAATTATCGGTACTAAATTACAATGTTCTGAAAAGTATGCTTGTTAAATGAAAAAGGAAAAATAGAAAAACTAAAAACTGTAAAAAAATAGCAATTCCGTTCATCTTTTTCCCCGATATTTAAATTAAAAATACTTTTTAAACTTAATTTTAAATGGGGATATAACTTGACAAAGAGGAATGTTGTATGATCTAAAACATGGATAATGAAAAAAGAAGTACTTTAAAATTTTAAAATAGACCTCGGCCGAATTAAACGGGTAAAATTGCATATGATATAACCCATCGACCACATGTATTATGTGAATCCTTATTTAAGACTTTTCCTTTACATTTTAGTTCATAGTGGCAAGAACTATCCTTTACATCTTTTAAGAACTATTCTTACAATTCTACTTTTAAATGACAAAAATTATCCTTAAGTTTACAATTTGTTTTAAAGTAACCAATGAGAATCCCATAATTCAGTTTGTAATAACTAATGATGATCTTCTTATATTCGTTTCCCTTTTTAAAAATTTTCAAAAGTCAAATGATTTTAATGGCCCTTTGGCCAAAAAATTAATCGAGACTTGTTTTTTCCTGTTTAAGAGTGACAGTGTGTCAGGTAATTTTTAGGCACTTCAGCTTGTATGATGGAGGATTTTTAGCACGAATCACCAATCTCGAAAAGATGTATTATCTGATTGATGAGCTAACGCATTGTCAAAGTAGGTCAAATTTCATGTTTAAGTAGCAACACGTTTTAAATTTGAGAAAGCTAATTAGCCACGAAATGCTAGTAACTTAGAAATATGTTTGCATCATATAATATATGATATAATTCATTTTTGAACAAAATAGTTTTTCAAAACTAGACTACTAAGTTTTTGTGCATGACAATTACCGATTGTGCTACTGTATGTGACATAATTGAAATATGAAAATTTACAGATATATCTTTATATCAAAGTTAAGATTGTTTTTTAAAGAAAGTACACACGAAGTTAAAGAAATGATTTATCATCTGATACTGCATATGATTTGAAAAAAAAAATTGAAGAAACCTGAACAAATTAAATAAAGTAGTATGTTGAGCATTCTGAAACATTCTTGTCATTTTACCTCAATACGTAGACCGTAATAAATTACGCAAACTCACAAAAGCTCCCGAAAATTAATAGGTCACGATTAATATTGCCAAACAATATAGTTATGATCACCTTTTTGTTTTTTTTCAATGCAATTTCATGTTTGTTGTATCGTGTTGTATTTTGGGCCAGGGGCATATGTTTCAAGCATAAACTTACATTACTGTAACAATATAATTGATTATAATTAAACCACACCATCTTATGGTACTATTCCGATAAGCAAAAATATATAAATCTTTGAGAAAAATATATATATGTATAGTTTCGGGGAATGCTAATTGCAAATATAGTCTAAATATTCATTTCTTCAAATAAAACACATTCAGGAAGTATTAAGAAGATATCAATAATTGTCTGCAATAAAAGTATTTCATTCAGAACGAGCATGGTATATCTTTATTCCTGTTGTTTGCCATAAGGTATAAAGGTAAACCTTCAAACAAGACAACTGAACAATGGAGAAAATTCTAACAAAATTGTTCATATTTTGAATAAGTGTTTTTTCTTTAATTTTTCAAACCTTGAATGTCATTCAAGTTTTATAAAACAAAAAACTTTATTGCCCGACCTTGAAGCACAGCAAAGACATTATTGAGCGTACATATTAGCTACAATACTTATCAAACCTTAAAGATCGATACAACCTTTTTTTCATTTAAAACATTATTCGAACGGCGTCCAGGTGTTTTGTCCAACTTTTATATTATTTAAAGGAGTATTGCCTCTTTTGTAAGCATTTTTATAGATACACAATACCTCGAAGTCTTTTTTCCTAAGTCTGAATGGTCCTCTTACCAGGGCATCCAACGTCATAAAAAACGGGGAATTAGTGATTTTGACATAAAGCGAAATTTAAAAGTAAGTGAGCAAAAGAAGTGATTTCTTTACCATAATACGTTCATAATGTTAAACGAGTATCTTAAAAAATACACAGGCAAAAACCCAAAAACATACACACAACAATTTGGGACCAAAGTAATATGTGTTCCCTGCATGCATAATTTTTTATTCTTTCCCTACTTTTGAATATTTAAATTTGACGAGAGATAAAGACATTTTTGACGAAAGGGTACGGAAACGACCAAAAATAATTGTAGGGGATAAGCATTTTTCAATTTAATTGCAGGAAACCGTTCAAAAATGTACATAAACAAAAAGATAGAATGATTTCAAAATCTGTGTTTTTTTGTATAATTTATCTCGGGGAAAAATCAAAAACTAAATAAATTATTGTTTTTTTTTTCCTGTTCAAAAAAATCAAATTTTTGGGAAATGAAACAGTTTTTTTCCCCAATTTGGGAATTTTGGACCTAAAGATGGAACATTAAAAATTTTAGAAAAATAAAAATGTTTAGAAAACTTGAATTTTTGCACACACATTTTTTTTAAAAAGCTATACATCATGTTTCTTTTTTTTTTAAGTTGTCCCAAATTTAAAAATATGTTGAGTGTTTCAGTTAGGATTTTTGTTGTGTTTTATGTTTTTTTGTTTTGTTTTACTTTAAGCATACCCAAATAACATTTTCTTTCGACGGTAATAAAAATGAGCCATTGACTATAGTAAAAATTTTAACCCAAAGGGGTTTTACCCCGAGGGAAAACCCCCAAGCTGTAATGAGCATATATTTTGTGGGAAAGGGGTTTACTTATTCTGGCGAGAGCATTGTTTGGGTTATAAATTTTTAAAGGGCAAATTGCAAGTTTACAACTGTGATCAAACGGTGATCTAATTTGAATTTTGAAATGCGTTTGTAGTTTCCCGGGAAATACATACATTTCTTTATTAACATTATGTTTCAGAAATACATATAATTAATTTTGGGAAAAATGCCAACCATTATTTAAATTTTTTTTTATTTATAGATTTTGAGCATTTACATGCTAAACAGCTAAAAAAAAATGAAAAAGTTGTATGAAAATTAAATTGTTATTGTTTCTTTTGTATGAAATCAAATTATAAAAATAAAAAATATGCGGGGAATTAGATTACTAGTATGCTAATTAGGACATATTTTTTAAAACAATCAGGGGAAAATTTAAAGTTTTATTTTTTAAATTTTTTTTTAATTGTTTTTTTTTAACTTTTTTATTTTTTAAAAAATCTATTTTACATAAAACTAGCTATCAAAAACCAAAGGCTTATAGATTGATGGTTTTTTTTTAAAGGTTTTCTTTGTGAAAAAAAGAAAAAACCCCACCTTTACCCCAAAAAAATGTCCTAAATTTTTCCCGTGCATCCATTTTTGAACGGGGGATTAGCTTTTTCCAATTTCCTGGATCAGCTGAAAATTTTTTAAATATGGAGAAAAATCTTCCCACATTTTTTTTACTTTTATTGACACAATTCTTTGCAAAAAATGAGCAAAGCCTTAAAACCCAAAAATTAAAGCACAGGACATTTTTGATGCATGGGGATTTGTTTTGGGCCGGGTTTTTTTTTTTTTTTATGGGCATTTGTTTTTCTTAAAAAACACAAAATTCTTAAAAACAACCCTTAAAAAAAATTTTTCTGACAATACGTTTTTGTACCACTATAGAGGTCTTTTTGGGATACAATAGACCCAAAAAACCCCCAAACAATAAGCCTTAAATGTCATGTGGTACGGGCCCTTTTGTTACTGCGATTTGTTCTTTTCTTTATAAAATGTATCAAAAACACCATAATTAGATCCGCCCCTAAAACACCATTTTTCTGATTTTTTTGCAAACTCGTTTTTGTACCTTTTTTTAAGGGGCTTCTGGGGACATATGAGCACCCTACCCTTTCCAAATCGTTTCGTACAAAGTATAAATAAAAATTTTAAACATAGATGGGAAAAAAAACTTTTCCTGAAATTTTTTTTGACGTTATTTTTCCCGTTGCTTTTTTTTTTTTTTTTTAAGAAAAATTTTTGTCTGTACAAAAACGGGCCTTTTCAGCAGGTTCCTACAAAATTTTTTAAGTCAAACCCCCAGTTTTTCCCCTTGTTTTTTTTTTGGAAAGGGTACAAAATAGAAGGAGGGTATACTTAAGTGAAAGTAATGGTTAAAAAAAAAGGATCGTCTTCCTAAGTTAGGACGGGGGGGACCCTATGTATCTCAAAAATGAGCATCGGTAAAAACAAGCCATGCAATGTAAATGAATAAAATGTCCTACCCCGTGGTGGGGTTAAAAATAAAGCTACCACAAGGAAAATGAGAGCAAGAGGCAGGCATAAAATTGTCGATATTTGGACCGGCGAATTCACTTTTTAGGGTTTCCTTTCAAAGCCCTGACCTAAACAATATGTCCTGGAAATTTCCGCGTGACATGGCATTTTTTTGTTAACTACGATTTGTTCTATGTCTGTATAAAGTGTATAAAAACACCATATTCTAGTTCCAGCCGTTAAAACACCATTTGTCTGATTCCATTACAAATTCGTTTTTGTACGACTTTGTACTAAATGGCACCTAACCCCCCCCCCCAAAAAAAAAAAAAAAAAAAAACAAAAAAAATCAAACCCAAAATGTCCGGAAAATTTCCTTTTGCCATGGCCCTTTTTTTATAAGTGCTTTCTTTTTTGGCTATAAACAAAATCTTCTAAGCCTTGGGTTCCAAAACATAACACAGACACAAATTCCCCGAAATTTTGTTTTACATATTTTGATATTTTAACAATTTTATCAAAATTGGTTTTTTTATGGTTGGCAAAAAAAAGCTTTTGGAAACAGGACATACAAAATCAAGTTTTGCACTTACCATTTGAATGAACGCTGTACGCGAAACCCTTTTAAAATTTCAAAATGATTGATTATGTGGCAAATTCTTTCTTCAATTTTGGTTTTCTTTGTTTTAAGATAACACCAAACACTAACCCCAAAAAATATGTTTTGGTAAATTTACGCATTGGCATTTGGGGATTTTTTTTTTAACCCTTTTTTGTTCTTTTCTTTATTAAAAAGGTTTTAAAAAAACACTAAATTTTTTGTATTAAAAACTGTTAAAACACCATTTGGGCTGATTCAAAAAGAGGGTTTTTTCTTTACAACTTAGTGGTTTTCTTTTTGGGCTAAATGCACCATGCCCCAACACAAAAAAATATGTAAAGGAAATGGCCGCGTGGCATTTCATTTTTTTTAAGCGAATTTTTTCTTTGTCTACATAAAAATGTTAAAAAAACACAATATTTTTTGAGCGAGCCGGGAAAAAAACCCTTTTTCCGTTTTATTAAAAAAATGTTTTGGGGACAACTTTGGAAGGGCCCTTTTTTTTTACAAAAAAGGGCAAACCCAAACCCTAACACCCCCAATATTTTCCCTGATATTTCAGCACATCAGGGCCTTTTGGGTAACAGCATTTGGTTTTTTGGGGTCCCATTAAAGTATATAAAAAAATCTATTCCCAACCCGGGTTTTCAACACAGTTTTTCGATTATTTCAAATTTTTTTTTTTACCCAAAAATTAAAAGAGTTTTTTTTTGCACAAAAGACCCCAAAAAGGGCCTTTTCCTAAAAAAATATGTTTCCAGGGGTTTAAAAAATGACATTTTCCTTTTTAAAAATGCCATTTTTTTGTCTTCAAAAATGTCTTTGATAAAAGTGCCCTGATTTTTTTTTAAAAACAACAAAAATCCCAAAACCAACCCCTTTAAACACCTTAGATTTGTCTGTTGCCCAAAACTTTTTTGTACAACTTTGGGGGTTTTCTTTTACAAAATGAGAAAACTAACTTTCCCAACCTGACCCGGATTTCTTCTTCTTTTTTTTTAAAGTGTACAAAAAACTTATTTTCTAAAAAGCGTGTAAAAAAAAAAATGTCTGATTCATAGTAAAATTTGTTTTTTTAAGCTTTTGAAAGGGCATATTTTACAAAAATGAGGGACCCCAAAAACCCCAAACCTTTCCCCAAAAACGCCCTTACCGGGGATTTTCTGTTTTTCCTTTTTATAACCGTAGATCAATGTTTTAAAGAAAAATTTTTTTAGTGGTCCCGTGAAAAATAACACGCTTTAAAAGCAGGTTTGTACAGAAAAATTTAAAGTCATGCACAGTAAGCCCCTGTAAAAATTAAAAGCTATGTACTAAAAAAATAAAATGACTAAATTTGATTGTGAATTTTGGGTTTAGAGTAATTAAATTTTTCACATTTAAAAATAAGGGTTTGAAAAATAGCTACGGCAAAAGAAATGATAAACAAGGGGGGTCCTCAAAAAAATTGTCGCTTTTTTTGGGGGCGGAATTTTTTTTCTTCAGAAATTACGAAAACCCGAGCCAACTGTTTAAACCCTAAATTTTCCTGATTCCCCTTTTCGATTCGATTTTTTGACAACTTTGGAGGGTTTTTCTTTTTTATAAAAAAGAGGGGGCCAAAAACCCTAAACCCAAAAAATGCACAGGAAAATTTTCCCCCATGGCATGGGCAATGTTTTGACTTGGGTTTTTTTGTTTTTCCCCCTAAAAACATGCATTATCCCTTTTTAAAATACCCCAAATTTTTTTTTAAACCGTTAAAAAACCATTTTTTTCCGAAATCCCATGACAATTTCGTTTTTTTAAAAATAAAGGGGGGGTCCCTTCAAAAACCCGGGCCCAAAACCCCAACTTTAAAAAAACGTCAATTTAGATGGGCAGCGAGATATTTAAGGCAATTTTGATTTTTAAAAAAGCTCCATATCCTTTTAAGGGCCCCCTTCCAAAACCAATCAAGTCTGCTTTTTTTACGTTGGGAAAAAATTTGTTTTTGTAAAAATTAAAGAATTTTTTTTTTGCAAACCGTTTTTTATATATATATATTTTTTTTAATTTTATATATAATATTTTAAATATAAAATATATATATAAAAATATATTAATTTTATATATAATAAAAGTTTAAAAAAAAAGCTTTTACAAAAAAACATGCAGAAAAAAACAGAAAACTTTTTAAAATTTTATTAAACTGGGTTGGGTTTTTTTTAAAAACCCCTTTTTTTCATAAAGATGAAAACAATTCTGGCCAGTAGAATTTCCACTGGTTTAAAAAAATATAATCTTTTGGGAACAACCCTGACAACTTTTTTTTGCATTTAAAAGTTTAAATTTTGTTTCGGGATTTTTTTCTTTTAAAGACATAGATACTTAAATTTCAATTAAAATTTAAAATTTTTTTCTTAAATGAAAACGAAAAATAAATTTTTGCTAAATTTTTAAACTTTACTATTTGGGCCCTGTCCATCTGCTTTTTGGGTGGATTTTGCGTTTAAGGGGGAAAAGTATGACCTTTTCCCCAAAAATTTCGTCATTTTTTTATTTCCAAATTTTCCGGTTTGGGAAAAATTCCATCTGTTTCGATGTATGGGTGTTCCCTTTTAATTTTTGTTTAAATATTTTTTATTTTTTTTAAATAAATAAGAAATTCGTAAAATTGTCGGACCGGGGAAAGTTGAAAAATTTGGGTTTATTCGGGAATTTAAAAGTAAAAGGGCAACCGGGGCTATTTAAATTTAAAAAACCTTTTGAACACTTTTAAATGGTTTATATTTTACCCAAAATCAATCAAATTTTTTCAGGGGTGCTTATTTTAAAATAATAACCCCGAATGAGTTTTTAATATTTGTCATCTAGGATGAAAAACTAGGTCAACCCCGGGGTATAAAAAAGAAAAAAACCTTGTTAACACTCAAGGGTCAACCCTTTTTTCCCTTTTAAACCAAACATTTAAAAATTAGTCAGGATGCTTATTTTTGTTGATTTGCTTTTTATTTAAATTCGAAAATGGGTCTCTTTTGGGTGAAAAAAAAGGGCACCGGAGCTAAAAATTGAAAAAACCCTTTTAAAAACTCCCAGTGGTCACATTTTTTGGGATCAATTATCACAAAACTTGGTCAAGATGCCCTTTTTTTTAGGTGATTGCCCAGAAGAGTTAGAACAAAGGGCATCTCGATAAAAAAAGGGGCACGGGGGGTTTAAAAAACTCTAGCGGTTTAAAATTTTGCATTTAGTCATCAATTTAAACTTGGTCAAGATTTTTTCTAGGGGAAAGCTCGGGGTGAGGTTGAAAAATGGGTAATTTTCGGAAAGAAAAAAAATAGGTCACCGGGAAAACTAAAAATAGAAAAAACCTTGTTAAAACCCTTCTTGTGGGCACATTTTTGCATCAAACAAACATTAAAATTTGGTCAAGGGTGTTGTCTAGGTGATAAACCCGGATGAGTTTTGAACATTGGGGTCATCTCGGGTGAAAAAAAAGGAAAACAAAGCTAAAAAAAAAAGAAAAAACCTTTTTTAACACCCCTTGTAGTCCCCAAAAATTTGGGTAAATTGTCATCAAAATAAAATCAGGAAACCTTTTTCTAGGGGGAATTTTCTGGAAAAAAAAAATTTAAAAAAATTGGACATCTCGGGTGAAAAAATTTGGTCACAAGGGGCTAAAAAAAGGGAAAAAATTTTTTTTAAAAAACTTTTAGTGGCTACTGTTGTGAAACCCAAAAAATTCCCGTTAATTGGTCTGAAAGTTTTTTTTTAATTTATTTTTTTTAAATCCCCAAAAGAACATGGGTCCAAACTTGGATGAAAAAAATTTAAACACAAACCCCCCAATATGGAAAACCTTTGTCAAAAATTAAAAGTGGTCACATTTATGATCAATTATCATCAAAATTGGGTTTGGAAGGCCCTTTTCCTAGGTTTAATTTGCTTTTGGGTGATTCGAAATGGGAGTAGAAAATAGGTCAAAACCGGAGGGTAAAAAAAGAAAAATCTTTTTTAACACTTTAGTTCCCCACTTTTTGATTTCCAAAAGGGGTTCCCGGGGGAAATTGGGGCTGAAAGTTTGTTTTGGGTGATTTTTAGGTCAAGTTTGAATATGTTCCCCCTGGGTAAAAAACTTTGGTCCCCCCTGGGGTCCCAAAAATGGAATTTAAATTTTTTTTAAAAACTGTTTCTGTAGTGGTACATTTTTGACTACCCGTCAAGAGACTTGGGCAGGGAAAGCTTGTCTAGGTAATTGTTTGGGAGTTTGATAAAGGGCAGGTGAGCGATTTTTAGGCCGGGGGCATTTGGGGGCCCTTTTTTTTTTTGTTTGTTTTGTGTTTTTGGGTTATTGTTGCTTTTTTTTTTTTAAAAAGAAAAAAAACAGGGAAGTGATTTAAAAAGGTTTAGAAAAAAAAAAACCCCAACAACAATTTTTTTTTCCGAAAGATTATGGTTTTTTTAAGAAAAGGAAAATTTTTTTGGGAAAGGGAACATTTGTTATCAAAAAAATAATAGTTTAAAAATAGATAAAGGGAAATACTAACCCGAAAGTGCTCAGCCCCAAAGTTTTGAGCAAAATATAAAAGTGTTCATAATGATAAATTTTTTTGGGTTTTTTTTATACCCGGGAAAAACCCCCGCAAATTTTTGGGTTTATATGGGTTCGAAACAGGAAAATTAAAAATTTTTTTTTTCCCGGGTCTTAAAAAAACTTTTTAAAACAACATCCCGGGTTTTAAAACCAAACCCCACCTGAGGGAGCTAGTTTGATACAAAACACTCCAATAAATTCAACTTTTTTACCCATTACGCAGGGAAAAACAGGTTTGGCCCGCAATTTTGAATTTCCTCAAGCCTTTCAGGTAACGCTTTTGCAAACATACAATTAGGGGTACCCCCGATAAAAAGAAAAAACAAAACGTATTTTCTTTTTTAAAAATTTTGAAAACCCCAAAATCGAATTAAATTTTTAAACATAAGTCCAAAACAAATTTTTAAACAAACCCTACCAAAAATGATTTAAAATGGGGTTTTTTTTTTCCCATTATTTTAAGGTTTTTTCTTTATTTTTTGGGTTTTTTTTTTTTTTTAAGGGTTTTCTTAGGGTTGAAAATACACTAGGTTTCAGACGTATTGGGATCATCAATTTTCAAAAAACTTTTTTATATCTTTTGCCTTTTAAATTTTTTAAAAAATATCAAACATTTTGAAAAAAACAATAAAACATTATTTTTTTTTTCATGGGAAAACGTCACAGCAAGCCAAAAGGGTAATACAAGTTTTCCCCTGGGCTTAAAAACAGACCCTAACACATTACCCCCATTTTTTGAATGTTTTAAAAAAAAATTTTTAATCTCTTGTTTAAGGGAAAATAATTTTTTAGGCGGGTTGAAAAGGGGAAAGTTATTTTTTAATAGGGAAAACTTTTACACAAACGTTTTTTATCTGTAAAGAAAGTTGAAAGCTTTTATAAAGGGGGTAAGTTTGGGACTTATCCATTCAATTTTTGAACGAACAATATTAATTTAAACCCGGGATGGGTTTTTTCCTTTTTTCCCAAAAATTCGTAATTAAAATAGGACAATTTTTCGGAAAGTTATTTTTTACGATTTTTCGGTATTCAATATTTACAAAACCGTTTATAAATAATAATGCAGTTCAAAAACCCATAATGTATGAGTGATTTTTAAATTTTAATGCCCCAAAATTTTGAAAAAAATGTTTCCCGGAAAAACCGATTTAAATAAAGATATTGGGATGCTTGATAATTTTTTGGGGGGAAAAACAAATTGGGTAAGACTACTTTAAAATTTTCACTTCAATCCATGATAACTTTCCCAATTTTAAAACTTGGGTGAGAAATCTGGAAGAGAAAAAAAATTATTTTTTAATATTTCCCCTACTATTTTATGAAAAAGATGCATGATGTTTTTCAAAACATTAAAAATCAAAAAAATGAACATTTAGATCGGCAAGGGGGGAGCCCGTGTTTTAAAATAAAAATCCCTTTTACCAAAGTCAGTGAAAATAAATAAACACATTTTAAACAAGAAAGGGTAAAGGGGAAAAAAAAAGGAAAATTTTCCAACAAGGGAAATACTTGTTTTTAAATAAAGATACGTAGAGTTCGGAATACCAAATATCTCACAAACAGCATGATTTGCAAAAACTCTATTATACGGTGTTTGCGCTAAAACTTTGAGCTTTGAAGCTACCACCCTTTATCAGTATTTTCGTATTGTTGGTACATACACAAAAAAATAACGACCGAAAATGAAAAATTTCAGTCCAACAGCTCACTGTTTACAGTATTCAATGCATTACCATTTATTGTACTAAATAGATGTTTAGATCATTCTTTTAAAGCATTCACTTTTAAATAAGAAAAGATAAAGTATGATTTGTGTTTGACTTATTCCAAATATTAAATGATCTGTTTTAGTAAAATATCATGCCATTTCAAGTTTGTTCCATGCGATTTGTCATCAAAAACATTATTTAAGTAATTCCATATTCATAAAGGGAATGGATACCCGTAAAAAAAATGCATCTGCTTGAAAAATTTAAAAGTTATTCATAATAAATTTTGTATTTTTGGGAAAAATTTATATTCTGGGGAAAAACCCAGGGAAAAACTCCAAAATCATCAAAAAAAACCCAAATTTGGAATTTAAATTTTTGGACAAAAAAAATCCCATTTTATTTTGGAAAAGAAAGTAATTTTGGTTTTTCGTGATTTTGGGATATTCAATTAGTTTGAAACTGAAAAATTTTTTTGAAGCCTTCCCTGTAAAAAAGTTAACAAAAGTTTTTGGGTTTTTTTTATTTTTTTTTAATTTTTTTTTTTTTTTCATTTTTTTTTTTTTTTTTTGGTGGTATGTTTTTGTTAAAGCTCCTTTTAATTTAAGGGTTTTTTTTATATGTAAAATTTTGGGAAAATTAAAAGGGCTAAAAAAAAAAAGCATAAAAAAAGTTTGTAGAAATAGTAGGGCTTAAGAAAACAATTTTTAAAATGTTTCGAAAACAGGCATTGTTTTTTGCAATTCAATTTGTAAGGGCAATTTTTACGTGTTTAAAAATTTAACCCTTGAAACCAAATTAAATTTGGGAAAGGGATAATTTTTCGATTTTTTGTCCCTCTTTTTATTACTTAAGTGTTCTTTTAAGGGTATTTTTGGGGGGGTGACGTGAAAATGTTAATGTCGATAAAAGTTTTTTTTTTAAAATTTTAAACCATTACATAATTTATAACATTATTAAATTTAATGAAATGCTAACGGTTAGATTTGTTTTTCCCCGACGAAAATTTAAATTTTTCTCAATGGGCAAAGTAGAAATTGAATTTTTTCTATATGAAAATTTTTTTCCCTTTTTAAACCTGGCAATATGTAGCGTTATTAAAAGCGTTATGCTTTTACAGATATTAAAAGTTATATACACATAAACAAACAAAAACTTACTTTACAATTCATTTTATACCTTTCATGGTCTATTTGAGAATAGAAAAATATTAGATATATCAAATTATGTAACGATGTGAGTTAAATCTTTAGATTTCATGGAACAGCCGCTTTTCTTTTCAAATTGCATACATTGTAATTCAAAACAGCATGGTCGGGACAAAAGATACGATCGCCCTTTTTGGGTATTGATTGAATAAGAATTAATGTGTTTTTATTCATATAATGGCAACAAGTATTTCCATCCAACTGGGAAAAATTACTTTTGAGTTTTTACAAATATGATAAATAAACAAACGCATTCTTGAATGATATGATGAATATGCATGAGTGGTTTTGTTATAATACATTCATTTTATTTGGAATCAAGACGTACAGACAGACAAGATTCTGCATAATACTTTTTTATGAATTCCATTTACTTTAACAGTAATATATAATTTTTTTCTTGTATAGTATCTTTTTTATGAATTCCATTTACTGTAACAGTAAATATATAATTTTTCTTGTATAATATCTCTTTTATGAAATTCCATTAAACTTGTAACAGTAATATATAATTTTTCTTGTATAATATCTTTTATGAATTCCATTTACTGTAACAGTAATATATTAATTTTTCTTGTTATAATATCTTCTTTTATGAATTCCATTTACTGTAACAGTAATATATAATTTTTCTTGTATAATATCTTTTTATGAATTCCATTTACTGTAACAGTAATATAAAATTTTTCTTGTATAATATCTTTTTATGAATTCCATTTACTGTAACAGTAATATATTTCTATTCTCAGCTTTTTAAAACGTGATTACATATCGCTATATTTTGCTTTCATTTCTGCTTAAGAAGAATTAACAGTAATTTTCATGTCTTTAGAGAATAATTGGTTAAAGTCATGAAATACATGACGATTCATTCCTGCACAAAATCTCCTTATTAAGTGTTGTTTCAAATATGTACATGAATAAATAAAACATTCCTTTTTCAAGACCTTTGGCATACTTTTAATGACGTCTTCTAAATCGGGTCATGCTATGTTCAGATAATATGTGCTAAATTATTTTATGATGACATGAATTCATTTTTTTTTTCCCATTTACATGTTTAAAATCTCCTGAATAGAAGCGTCCATCTGACATCACTCTTGAGCAAACTGATACGTAATTTTGATTACTGTTTTTAATAAAAAATTGTTTGCTCCCCAGAAAATAAAGACAAAAATTGGTTTGAATTTTTAATTGAGTTTTTCCCAAATTGTCTAAACCCAAATTTAAAAATTTTAATTTTCAGGGGGAAAAGATAAACCCATCAAACAAAAAATAATTTTTAATTTATTAATTTTCATCCCCTTTTACGGTTTTATATTTGGGTTAAAACTATCAAGATAACATTTTCGAAGATGAGGCAATTATTTTTATTTTTAAATTTAAAAAAACACCTTATATTGTTATATTTCATTGAAAACAAGCTAAGTTTTTATGACAGAAAAAAAAAAATTTTTTATTTGAATTCCTTGATCTGATTTTTAAACTTTGAAAAATCAAAAAAAAACCCCACTAAGTGCGCTTTTTTTTAACGGGGAAATGTATGCAGTTTGCCAAAACGGAAAACCAAACTAGTTTACCCCCTGTTAAAAAATTTTATTTTTCAATTTTGGCCCCTATTACTGTTTAAAATTAATATCTTGGGGCAACTGGGTGTTTTAAGCCAAAACTGATATATGGGTTTTTCTTTCCCAAAATAAAATAAATTAGAAAAAGGGGAAATTTTTTGGGATTTGTTTTAAAAAAAGCCGCCCAAATTGGCATGTAAAACTATAAAACCCCAAAGGGTTTTTTGCAGGGAAAAAAATTTTCCCCAAAAAAATAGGAAATGTAAAGTACAAAACAAAAAAGCCCAAAAAATATTGCATTTGTTATTGTTTGGCCCCGGAAAAAAGAAAAAGAAAACTATTTTAAAAGGGGGTATGCACAAAAAGCATTTGGTTTGAGACGCATTTATTTAAAATTTATTCAACCCATGTTTAAAACATAAAAGTGTTAATATAAAACATTTTATACAAAAATTTTACTTTCTGGCATAAATAAAACCGCGGCCTTTTTCAATTAAAATTTTTTTCCCGGGTTTTTAAGGAAATTTTTATTTTTTCCTTTTTCCCAATTTTTTTACTTTTTTTTTGCAAAAATTAAAATAAAAAGGGGGAAGGGGTTAGAAAAAACATTAGGGGTTGGACAGAAAAAAGTGCTTCTGTAAAATAAAAAACCCTGGTTTTATTTTTAAACGGCATTAAAAAATCAATTTAAATTAAAAAATGTGGGGATTTAAAGGGATTTTGTTTTTGGAAATAATCAAAAAGATGCGTGGGTTTGGGGTTGTATTGCAAATAACTACAATTGGGGGGTTCCGTATATTAACAAGGGAAAAAATAAAACAGGAAAACCTGAACAATTTTTAAAAATTTGCCGGTTTTTGTTTTAAGGGGGAATTTTTTTTTCCCTTTTTTTTTCCCCAATTTTTAATTATAATCTTCCCCTTTGCCCAAAGATTTAAATTAAAAATGGGTTTATTTTTTTTTAACCACTGTCGAACAGAAAAAAAATATGTTTTATTTCATATGTAAAATTAACTGTGTACATTTAAAACCCCGGGGATTAAAAAATAAAAGTTTAAGTAAAAAATTGGGGGATTAAAAAAGGGGGTTTTTTTTTTGGAAATAAACAAATTTACCCAAAAAAAACCCTTCAATTTGTCAAAAAAAGAGGGGAGGGGGGGGCAAATTAAAAATACATCACTTTCTTTAAAAGTTTTTTTTCTGCTTGTTGCAAATAAATTTTTCTACAAAAGTATTTTTCTTTAAATACTTTGAAAAATAAGTGCTTTTCTGAAAAAAGGAATTTAAATTTGGGATAGGGAAAGGGTAGATTTAAAATTTCCAAAATTTTACTGACAAAAATTTGTTTTAAAAATTTTTTTGTGGTTTTGGGAATTTTAAGGGCTTTTTTTTTTATTTTTTTTTGCTTTTTCGGGGTTTGTTTCCTTTTGGTTTTTTTTAAAATGTACATTTTTTTTTTTGTTTTTGCTTTTTTTCGGGGATACCCCCCTTTCTTTTCGGGGGACAATTTTTTTTCCCCTTTTTTTCTTTTTAAAAAGTCCCCTTTATTGGGGTTTTTTTTTAAATGTACATAGTAGTTGTGTAATTATGGGGGAGTTTTTGTTTACCATATACACGTATAAAAATTTTTTTAAAACGCACACCCTTTGGGGAAGGGCGTTTTTAAAGGGTTTCCCCCCATTGGGTTTTTGGGCTGTTATTTTTTAATTCCAAACGCAAGGGAAAATTTAAAATTTAAAAAAGATTGGTTTTAAGTTTTTTTTTGTTAACTAACCCACGGACGTTTTTTTTTATGATTTTTGGGAAAAATCGTGAATTAACCCCATAACCCTTTTTCAGGAAAGGGGGAAGTTTTAGGGGCCCTTTTCCCAATGCTGTTTGTTTACTTCTATCTGGAGAAATCATCTTTATTGTTTATCGGATTTGTATTGTTTAGGTCAAAATTGCGTGATAACGCCGCGTAAAGACTTTTTATACACATGTATATATTTTTGATAAGAACGAATGTTTCAGCATCATAAATAACTTCAAAACGTGTCTGAAGTTCAGATTTAGGATTGTCGCGAAATTTGTCCAAACAAATTGTTCCCATAAAATACTTAATCTTGAATATTTTCATATATATATATAGACGTTTCTGTATACAACACACGGTAAACGATATCGCCACTAAAATGATTCAACAGTATGATATTGTCCATATATATATATATGGCCTATTAGGGGGCTCTTACCTTAAGGAGATATATATATATATCTCCTTAAGGTAAGAGCCCCCTAATAGGCACTAAAAGGAAAATTTTAAAATTGGGCGACAATTGGGGGCTGTTTTTATCTTAAAAAAGGGCACATGTATGGCAAATAAAGGGGGAAATTTTTTCCCTATAGTTTACGAGGTTTTTTTGAAATTTTTTTTACTTAAAATTTTGGGTACTAGAAAAAGGGGGGGTTTTTTAGAAATGAGAAGCCCCCAATAAAACTAAAAAAATTAAACAAAATGAAAAAAAAAAAAATTTTTAAAATTTTTACATTGTTAAGGAACAAAAATAGCCTCAAAAATGACAAAAAGACAAGAAAAAAATACTCAAAATGTTTGAAATAAGTATACAAATGTTAACCAACCCCACCTATTTTAAACCCTTGATTGACAATTATTTTATTCGGAGGGCCTTATTCAAAATAACCCTAAATTTTACCAGAATGAGGGACTGTTTTCCTAAATTTTCTGAAAAAATTACTGGTTGATTTTTGTCAAAAACAAAATACTTTAAATTTTGTTTTTAAAATCTCGGGAAAAATCCCGGTATCATATCTGAAATTAGTTCCCCATTTTAAATTTTCCATTTAAAAAAACCCAAAAATTTTTTTTTAATACCCCTTTAAAAAGTGAGCACTTTAAAAAAAAAACGGAAATATCCAAGAGACACAAAATAATTTGAGAAGATAAAACAGTTGCCTCTTTTGGGGCTTGAACCCGCGCCCCTCAGCTTCAATGCAGTTGACAATAGTTCTAGCCTTTTTAAATACACTTCAAAGTTGAGGTAATGCATTAGGTGTGTCATGCCTTAAATCATAGTTAGATGCTTGATATAAAACAACTCCGTGGTCCATTACAAAAAGGAATGGTGTGATCATATTGCACGGTAAATATGACATTAATGACGTTTAATGAAAAAAACGTTAACCTGAAGTATCACGATCACAGTTCAAATTTCTTGTCTGTTAAATTTGAAGAGTGAAGCGCCCATTATTGACAATAAAATAAAAATGAAATGTAGAATGAAACATTTTGACTAAAATCGTTTTTGTTTTGAACCAGATTGTGTACAAAAACCTATAGATTTTGTATTAATAACGTAAATTCGGTAAACTATCATTTTATCAAGACACTGTTATGCAGCACTTCCACAAAATACATATATACATGCTCGTAAAAGCCAGACAAAACATACTTGAAACAGCAATGCAATACGAACTTTTAATACTGCAATATATTCTCTTACAATGAAATAATACTCTAAAAAACAATGCAATACCTTTTCGTCTAAACAATGCAATACGTACTCAAAATATTAAGGCAATACGTAATCGTAATAATAATGCAATACATACCAATAATAACAATGTTATACGTAGCGAAATTAAAATGCAATTTGCACCTGTTATATCAATTAATAGCTACAAATAAATATGATTCTCAAACGAATAACTGTGACAAGGTAATTGCTTAACTTAATCACCTTGTTAAGTTTTCATCTTATTAGTCAATGAACCCGTTTACAACGATTAATGTGCAAGCGTTTTAATGTTAAATCAAACTAAGCGAATAAACATAATCGGTCAAACAGTTTATAACGCCTTTAATCATTTAAGAACAACGTGTATGTTGGATTAAAAAGCAATTAAGGACCCAAAAATCGTGATGCATCGCAATACTGGTTTACAGCACTTTATTAATTCTGTAAAACAGTTAATTTAAGAACATAATGCATCCATACTTCCAAAATTAAAAGCAGTGAATGACGCAAATAGACATTTTATACCGCCTTACCGCCAAAGTACAGCCTTTATTTCTTATAAAACTATTTACAGATTGAAATTTACAAAGTAAACTTTCAAACATAAAAAGGAATACATATTTTGCTATTCAAATCAATTTCTTCTCCAGTCATGCCAACAAATTACTTTACCCCTGAGAAAGTTGATGATACTATTTCAATTAAATAGCCGATAGATAATAGGTGTGCTCAAGACTGACAAGTATTGTGTTCAAGAGTTGTTTGATTACATTTGCCTGCCGCTACATATATTTATGAGTGTAATAAAAAACTTTGCGTTTTTTACCGGTATTTTCCGAAGCTGAAAATGATTATACAATCTAAATCGTTAAAATGACATAAGTCAATAAACTATGATGTCAATAAACTATCAAACATAGAAAATGTTTGTACGTAACAGTAAAATAAAATGAAATGGTGAAAAAATTACTTTATATTACAATGTATTGATTAAATATTTGTATTGCCTGTAAAACTTAAGTTAAAACACTACATATGTAAAACCCTATTTCTGTAGGTGGCCTTCTATTTAAAAACACAACACGAATTACCATAAGAACTTATACTTTGTCGAAATATTTATACTTCGATTTTAAAAGAGATACTTACAAAATATTAAGAATCCAGATATTCAACTTTAGAGGTTAAGTAGTTAAGGCATTAAATGTTGTCTTTTAGAATTATTCTGCAGATAGTTAAGCATTGTATATTTTTTGTAGTACGTTTATCGCTTTTCATGTATATTTATATGTATACACATGTTATTTTATGCCACATAAAGATGATGTTATGTTATAAACACATTACCACTTAATACAGAAACATAATGTAGGGTTGACCCAAATACATTATGACAAAATAAAAGTCCTTTGATGTTTTGATGAAACTATATGTTAAAGTGAAAATGCATCTGCAATAGAAAACTATTTCTATTTTATTAATAAAATATAGACAAAATGATGAACAGTTGTGAATTGTAAATTAAACATGCGCATCACTGCAGATATCTCTTCGTCTTAAAATAATCTATCACAAGATACTTGTTAACACCAGAAATCATGTTACGTTATTTTGCACTCAGACACATTCAGTTTAAACATTATGCATTATGCAAATATGCGGTTATTATTCAAAATAACGAGCTTGAAATGACACCACTGTGTAAACTTGAAGGTTCCATGACAACCGCCACATGATACATCTGCGATGTTTCTAAATTCAAAATTTACCATGTTTGTGTATAATGTTGAATTCTGCTTAAACCAGTGCTGGGGGAGGGGGCGTGGACGGTAACTAGCACATACCAGTACCGTCCATGAACAGGCTCAATCAAACCGAGCCTGCAACATTTACAATCTTGCCCTTTTGGGCTTTCTTTAGAGATTCCGTTTTTCTCTATTTTGAGAAAATGATTTATTGATACTACAAAGTTGTAAATAATTGTGTTTAACATTTTGCAGGGCTATTTGGTACTAAATATTATTTCGTTGCACGTAATTATCAGCTTCATTATGTTATAAACAATTCCAAAGCCACCATTTCTAATGTTTCATTTGTTTCGTGCCGTTTATATTGTAAGAAAAAAGTGATATCTTATATCAATGAAGTATAATTATAACAAAGAAACAAAAGCAAATTTAAAACATACTTATGGTTGTATCTGACGAAAGGAACCTCCTACTAACATCCTTAAATTATCTGCTAGATATTACATGAAGACGTGTAAAATGTTAATGTCGATAATGGTCGTGAATTCACCATCACATAATAGGAATTTATAGTAAATTTATTATACATTTACAAGTTATATACCTATTCCAGACGGTATTTATTGTACTCAATGACAAATTAGAATATTGAACACTTCTTTTATGAAGATTTGTCATTTAAAATCTGTCAATATGTAGTATTATTAAAGGCATATACTTATAAAGTTACATAAATACATATTATGTCCAATTTACTTAAGTTGTATTTTACATCTGCAATATGCAGTGTTTGAGTTTTGAAAAATAATCAATCTAAAATGCGAATATGAAAATCAATTTTGATAAATTTCCGAGCAATTAATGTATTTCAAAAAGTTGGATATTATAATGGCGATTGGCAAGCATATAATCAATGGGTGAAATATGTGAATGAAATAATGTAGGAACTAACTAAATTATAAGAAGAGTGCCCCAATCTTTTTATGATTTGAACATTACTGATGAATTTCGAGCAAAATTTATATAATTTACCGCTGTTGACGTTGATTATTGGACCTTTTTCATAGTAAAATATAAAGTTGAACACAATTATGGCAAAGTTACAACTTATTTTTAGTTTTACCTGTTAACTGACCATTTACACTTGGATGGACATAATGTCACTTTATATATAAAGTCAAGTAAAAACATCTATAAGAAACGCAGGGGGTTGTTACTGTAATAATATAGCTATTCAAATCAATTTTCTCCCCAATCATGCCAAAAAATTGGTTCTATTACAGTTTCTATTTAATAGTCGACATATGATCGATGTGCTCTAGACTGACAAGTACTGTGTGCAAGAGTTGTTTAATCACATTTGCCTGCCGCAACATATATATTTATGAGAGATTAATGAAAAAATTGCGCTTTTTTGTAAAATACTTTTCGAAGCTATGAACGATTATACAACCTCATCTGGTAAAAAAGATCAGTCAATAAACTGTGATGTCAAAACTGTGATGTTAATAAACCATCAAATATATAATTGTTTGTATATTTAAGTTAAAAAAGAAAAAAAAAGACAAAAAAATCGAAGTCCTTTGATGTTTTGATAATTAAAACTTTAAATGAAAACAAAATGTAGAAAATATTTCTATTTTCTCAATAAATTATTGATAAAATGATGACCAGTTTCCGTGTAAGTACATAATACCCGTGCGAGATGTAAATCAATCAAACGCTCTCTGCAGAGATTTTGCCGTCTTCAAAGAATCTATCACAAGTCACGTATAAAAATCAGAAACCATAACGTTAAATTGCACACAGACATTGCTGCATACAGTTTTACATTTTTATGCATAGACAATATGCGGTAATAATTCAAAATAACGAGCTTGAGAAAATAATTTATTGATATTTTCAAGACGTAAATAGTTTTGTCTGACATTTTGCAGGGCTATTTGGTACTAAATATTATTTCAATGCACACAATAATCATTTTCATTCTGTATATACAATTACATATCACCACTTTAGAATGTTTCATTTTTTGATGCAATTCATTGTGTTAGAAAAAATAACGACTAAATGAATAGTGAAACCAAATAAAATGAAAACATAATTACGACTGTGTCCCATCTTATAAACTTAAATGTTTTTCAAGATTGTAAAATGTTAATGTCGATAATGTTTTTGATTTAACCCTTACATAATGATAACATATAGTAAATGAATTAAATACTAAAAATTTAGATACGTGTGACAGACGACATTTATTTTACTCAATGACAAATAAGAATATTGAATACTTCTTTATGAAGAATTTGTATTGATAACATGGCAATATGTTGTGTTGTAAAAGGCGTATGCTTATAGAGTTATAAAAGTATATACATTATATTAAATAGAACAACAACCTACTTCACAATTCGGTTATACCTTTCACGATTTATTTGAGAACTTAAATCTTAAACGAACATTGTGTTTTTATTCTGCCCACATGTGTATGTATAATTAGAGCACAATCCTTCAGATTGATTTTCATATTTGCCTTTCGATAATCATAAATTTATATCTAATCACCTCATGCTATAATTTAAGATTGGGTCCTACATATGTCATGTTGGGCTCTTACATACTTGTACCTGTCAGATTTCGATTATGATTGCAGAAAAAAACATTCAAATTTTGATTTTGTATTTAAGCATTTTTAAAATAATCTTATTATCACAATTTAAAGAATGTACATCAATTGCTAAATACCAACGATTACTCAGTCGAGCGAAACGAGTAACAAAACAAAAGAATATAGAATAAACTTTCTCATTTTCAGCTGTCAAAATGCTCTTAATTCGCTATATATCGTGTCTAAAATGGTGACATGTATGAATGCCTTTATTGATATTGACATATATTACGAATTAAAGGTCTGTTCACTCTCAATATCTCTCCACATTTAAGTGTATCTTATCTCTGCTGCTTGCGGTATAAAAGGTTTTGTTTAAATTTTGAAAAAATAATTATTCCAAAAAGCCTGTATGAAAACAGATATGTTGGTATATATTTCATTTTGGGCGAATAGAACATGCACAAATTCATTGTTAAACACAAAAATATTCTTTTGTACAGTGCTTATGTGTGTCAAATAACAGAAATGGTAAATGTTAGAACTCGTTCAAATTCCTTCATAGATTTTATGGAAACAACATAATTTACAGATTTTATTTTATTTTGAAATTTTATCAGATATAGCTTTAATTTATATCATTTTATAAGAGAATCCGAAAATATAATGGAAAATGATTTTGTGAATACATGGATCATTGACGACTATGTGAAGTAGAAAATATAATTTGAAAATAATTGTTTCAAAATTTAAAGATATTTTTACTTTTAACTGTACTCTCACCATTTATACTTAGATTGGCTAAACGCATATATAAGATATGTTATAGTATAATATTTTATGATTATTTAATAGAATACAGATATTAAAGTCCTGTAATATGGTTATACATTCCTCTAACTTTCATTCATGCAAACAAACTAGATTTGTCTCAGATACGGACAAAATTAATGTTATATTGAATACTTGAAGATCAACGATGTTTATCATGTTAACAATTATTTAAATAAAGCGGTTCGCTATTAGATTCTCGGGAAGTTACACTTCTTGTATTGCTATTGCGATTCAAAACATTTTATGGAATCATGATAATTACAAGAAAGAAAAGACACACTCATCAGTTACTGCATATCTCTACAATTGATAACATAAAAACAAAAGATCATGTGTACTAATATCATACCTTACTAATGACGCATAAAAATGGATATGTTGTAAACAGTTTCATAAGTCTTTTTATGCTTTTTATGGTCTTCTTAGTGAGAGCAACAAGATGAAAAATGTAAATAACTATACAGTTTGTTGTTTTGGAGTTAATTCAATACATTTGCATGTTTTGACTTATTTATGTTTGTATATCTGAGAGATGTTGCTAACCTTTTAATAATTTTGTTGGCAAAAAATACAGCATGGTACGTTTGTGACATACCAGTTAAAAATATAAACTATATCTTGATTTTTTTCTTTTTACATGATCCTTAGAAAGTATGTAGTATATGTGACGAAAAACAAAAGTTCAGAGAAAGCAATCAGTCGTACCATTTGAGACCAACAAGAATTTCGTTGATAAGATCGTAAAACTGTGGGACAAGTTGTCTATTTATGTGCAAAATATGAGATTTAAGATTGTTGTGCACAGACAGAAAAGCGGAATTGACAGGGGAAAAAGCTTAACCTAGGGTTAGGGTTAGGGTTAACTCTAATCATCTGTCAGAATGCAGACGACATTTTTCTTTTGTGACAGATTGGATAAATATTTTATCACATATATGTATTATATACCGAGGTGTTTTGTTAATTGGATTATCATAATAAATTATCCGAATCTAAAAAATATTAACACAAACAATAAAATAAATGCCAATAGCAAACCCAACTAACAAAGTTTTAACTGATATAAATTACATTCTGCATGAACTGTTAGGAAATCTGACAAAATATAAGTATATTCAGGTAATGTTTAGACAAATCTATAAAGAAATAATAAAAAAAGTATCATTCTGTAGAAATGTGATTAAACCTTAACATTTATTCTTCAGATTGCATCGTTTAAAAAGCATATTCGTGCATTGATACGATCGATTTTTCGTAGGGAAGGATTAATGATTATGTAATATAATGACGACAAGTATTTCGCTCAGGGGAATACACAGAGAGGACAAAAAGAATTGAGCGCAAATCCTGAATTAATTTGAGATAACAAATATGATAAATAGTTTTAAACAAACGTAGTTTTGAATGATATGATGCACACTTATTTGAAATCAAGACGGACGGACGGACGGACAGACAGACAGACACGATTCTTTATAATATTTTTATGAATTCCATTTACTTTAAAATTAATATATCACTGCTTAAGCTTTTTAAAATGTGATTACTTACGCTATATTTTGGTAGAAAAGTGTGCTCTATAAGAATAATAATAATTTTATGTCTGTAGAGAATAATTGTTATCCTCATTTTTCACAGAATGCATTTTTCCTACAAAATAAAGCTTTACTTAGTGTGGTTTAATTTTATATCGTTAAAAAAATTTTCTTCGTGATTTTATGCATATTTTCAATGTTGAAGCTGATTGTTTGGCAAATTGGTCAAGCTGTTATATGTTCAGATAATATTCAGCTGAAAATTTTATAACGACATGAATCGGAGATTTATTGTTTGGAGGAAGTTACATTAACATATTTAAAATCTACAATGTCTGAATACCAGAGTCCGTCTTACGGCACTCTAATGCAAACTGATACGTAATTTTGATACTTTTTTTATAAAAATGTTTGCTTACCGTAAAATACGACAACTTTTTTTAAATATTCAATTTATTTTCCAATGTGTCTAGACAATTATTATTTAAATGCATTGCACTAGACGTACTGTATATATAAATATTTCTTTTTATTTTATTTACATTCATTCTGTTCATCTTGTTGACATTCCTTGCAAAAAAAAGTCTGCAACCAGTAGTTGTTTTTAAATCAAGATAACATGTTTCTGCAGATGATATTTGAGGCATTTCATTTTTACTTAATTTTCAAAAGTACCATTTAAATGCTATTTTTTTCATAAACACAAAGTTCTCTGACAGAATGCATCCATTAGAACAGCTAATTATTTGAATTCCTTGTTTTGATTTATTAAAATTTGAATTCCTTCAAAATCTGAAAGTGTCGTATTTTAGAAAGAAATTCATGCAGGTTTCCTAAAACAGAATGCAAAGCGAATCACAACAGTTACTAGTTAACAATATTTTTATCATTTATCAAGTTTGCCATGTACATTTAAAGGTGTTTATCTTGGCTGACTGTGTGTTGTAAAGCATGTGGCGTTATAGAATAATATCATATTTTAATATAAATAACTAGTTAAGCCTAGAAATAAAAACTCCTTCTTTCTTTGATTTTCTATTTTGAAGAAATGACAATGCAAATTTTTTTTTAAGCAATAAACAATGGGCATGTCTAAGTTTGCAAATACAAATGAAAACATAGCAATATAATCACAAAATGAATGCGATGCAGATTGCATTAGTGAAAAGAAACTTTTTTAAGGATAAGCATAAATTCATGTGGTTTAAACTCTATTTTTGAGACACATTTCTTAATTGATTAAATGATTTTTATAGAAATAGTGTCTGAATAAACGATTTAAAATATTTGATGAAGCTGTTTGGCTAACTTATGAATGACCAATTATATTGCATATACCGTTAAAGTGTATTAAACATACCTTAAAATAGCAGTATATATCATATCAGTTTATGGAATTCTCCAGGCGATGCATTAAATGTAGCTATCATATTTCCTTTCTCAAACTGGTAAAATCTCTTCTTATATCCTAAAGTTATTAGAAATAGCCATACTATAAAGAATAAATTGCTGTACTTCAGAGGTCCTCAGACTTACTAAATCAGTCTTCATAAGGGCTAGTTATGTTAACGTGTGAAAACAGTGCATTTACTAACCGTTTTAAAATTGTAAAGTTTATTTGATATTATGTTGCTTGTATTAAATTAATCAATCTAACGTAAGAATCAAACTGTTTGTTGTTTAACGAGGTAGGAAAAACAAAATTGTTTACTTCTAGGAAATGAATGATTATATCTATTGCTTTATAGACGTCAAATTCATTTTGTTTTTAAAATGTATTAACGAACATACTTCGCGCATATTAGTGGTTGAAAGTAAGCGGTTCACTTTGATTGATAAGTTTACTTAACATTGCAATATTTCCCGCTAAAGAAAACCTTTTCACACACACAGAATACTTGTAGACACACGAATGTTTCCTTCGTACTTAAATGCTAGTAAAATATTTCAAATCACCAAGCATTGTTTATGGATTGCTGTAAAACTTCTCATGAAAAAATGCAACGTCAAAGTTTGCACTTAAATATTGCTTTGAACCCCGAACACTTACTTTTTACATTTATCCCGGTTTAAAAGCATCATAAATTATGACAAAAGCATTACTTTATCTATATATACCATTTTAGCGGATCTGTACATAGTTATATTATGGCCTCAATACAAAATACAAATTCAATATAATTATGCCAATAAGTAATAGTGCAAAGGAATCAAAAGATAGTTCCTCTCTACGGCTAATGAGTATTCTTTATAAAATATATTAACAAAATAGCGAACATGAAAGGTATTTGAGAAACCAGAATTGCATCACTTCTAATGTGAAATGGATGAAATGGGACTTTAATTGACGGTTATTTACAAGTTGCAATCTGACTTTGATCTTGAACTCAGAGAGTACTTTTGGTTGATATATTTTTGAATTATTTAGGGTACAATACTTTCACGGTCAACATTGTATGCCAATCAAACTATTGTAAGCAAAATGCACTCGAAAGAATAAATTAAAGAATAGATTGAATTTCCTTATAAAATTATAAATGTAAGGCAAATTTACTTGCTTTTTTTTAAATCCGTAATTTCATCAACATTCTTGAATTTTGTACACTCATATTTATTCATGCATATTGTCAAGGTCTATCTCAATGTGGCCATACCACGTGACTTTCCGGGTACAACTGAGAAAAAATCACTATTATAATTGAAATTGAATTTTAGTATATTTTATTTTAGAATTGTTTCAAAGACAGAAATTGTGTGTGTACCGTATCTTTTGAAATAACAGTGTGTTCCGTATCATTTCAACATAACTTTATGAAAATATGCTAAAACATCACTGCATTCACTCGATACATTGGACATAGTAAATATATCAGATTTAACATGTATTTTTCTATGAAATAGCGTCAAAAAACATATGACTTGCTAGAAATCGCCTGTTATGCCAAATGAGTGTGTACCGTTCCCCTTGGCCCAGGCTATGAAAAGAAAACTGTACTCGAATGTTCTCAAAAACCATTCAGGGGTTTTCAGAATTTTGATATACCGTGGATAACCGATATAATTACGGCTTATCTGATCAAAATCGGTTGAGTAATAAATAAGTTATGATTAAAAAACATACCTGAATCGGGTGAAAAATCGGCGTGTTCCGTACCCGAAAAGTCACGCGGTATGGCCACATTGTATCTTTGAATTAATTCACTTATAACATGACAGTCGCCTCCAGCTATTTGACATTTTCTGCATTTCCCACAAATAGAAAACGAAATGATTAGTTCAGTATACTATTACACATGACATATTTTCTCTTAAATAGAATGGATTTTGAGGTCTAATATAATTTGGAGTCACTCAAATTTATTAAATGCATCTCAAATGCATAAATAACTGTATAGTTTTTATTAATATAAAAGCATTTTTTTGGGCAATTTTGTAAAAACAGTGAGATAAATGCATATTTTTATTGCTTTAAATTCTTATGGATGCATTTACAATTGGATAGCATTGCTGCGAATGGAAGTGAGGCACATGTGTTTAAAGGTTCTGGTTTATAACGGTCTCACAGATAAATTTGATGTTATTTTATGAATTTATCAAATTAAATACTTGAGAAATTAATGTGAACAGTTATGAAATTTAAGATCGAATCAGGGAATGTTTCAAATTAAGATTTCAACGTTGCATTTTAAAATGTTGAATACCCATTTACTTGGTTATAGGGTGCGTGGCCGGAATTTTACAATTACTACTACCGTATATTAACATACATAATAATACCGAGCTTGCAACAATTTAAATTTTGCCGTTCTTTAGGATTTCCGTTTTTCTCAATTATAGTTCTGTCATTTTCAAAGATTAAACACAAAAGGTGATAATTGAGTCATATGTCGAACAGTGAAACATTGGTTCTGTAGAATAAAACTTGTATACCTCATCGGCATTAAAGCTTCAATGTAAACTAAAAATGTGCATTATCGCCTCATTTTGGAAGTAATCAATGATTAAAAGCGTACGATTTGTCAAAGATATAGATAGGGAATAATTAAATGACATGAATTTCAACGGTTTCGTCTGCTTGTTGCAATAAATCTTTACATGACTTATTTCTAGATTCTACTTAAGTAAGTGCTATCTGAAAAGGATGAAAATGATGTATTAAATGGATATTTACAAGACAAGTCTATCAAGTTAACTGTACGTTTTGTTTTAAATGCTTTCTCGGTGGTTATATAAGTCTTTGTGTTTTGTTGTTGCTGTTTTTGGTTGTTGTTTTTTTTCTTTACAATTTCCATCTCCTCTTAAGTGTCTCTTTGGAATCATTTTAAAAGTACATGGTAGTTGTGTAATTGTGGTAGTTTAGTCACATATATCATGTTTTATAACGCACACGTGTAAAGTTGTTTTCAGATCCCTTCATGTTAGTTTTTATATCATTTTATCAAGCGTAAGCAATAATTATAATAAAACAGATTGTCTGGTTTTTGTCTGTAAAATAACTTCGTACACTTTCTGATTTTGAAAAGTTGTGGTACAATGACTCATATTATCATTACCTTTCTCATGAAAGAGAAGCATAGAGTCAATGTCCGAATGCTGTTTGTTTACTTCAATATGGAGAAAACATCTTTATCGTTAATCGGGTTTGTATTGTTTAGGTCAAAGTTGCGTGATAACGTCACGTAAAATGACGTTTTATACAATGTTTATATTTTCGATAAGAATAAATTGTTCATAATCATAAATAACTCCTTCCATACGTGTTAAAAGTTCAGATTAAGGCTTGTCACGAACATTGTCAAAGCAAACTGTTTCCATGAAATACTTTAAAATACTCTAAAATATTTTAGATATGGACGTTCCTGTACATAGCACACGGTAAATGATATCCCATAAAAGTGATTAACAAAATGTTATTGTCCAGATATATCTCCTTAAATAGTAATTTTAGCGTAAAAGTGCTCGATTTTAAACCACCCGTGGTCTTGTACAAAAAATTGTCTGATCTTATTGCCTGGAAATAACGTTCACTTGAATTATTTAGATAACAGTTCAAATTTCCTATATGTTAAATTACGTGCTAGTAAAAACCAGGCAAAACATTATTAAAACAGCAATGCAATACGAACTCTTAATAATGCAATAAGTTCTCGTTTTAACAATGCAATACGTACTCGTTTAAATAATGAATTACGTACTCTAAATATCAAGGCATTACGTAATCCTAATAACATTGCAATACATACCAGTAATAACAATGTTATACGTACCCGAAATCATTATGCAATACGTACTTGTATTAACAATGTAATGGTTATTCGTAAATATGATTCTAATCCGAATTACTTTGAAATGGTGATTGATTTACCTTAACCACCTTGTTCAGCTTTCATTTAATAAGCAATTGAATCTGTTTACACCGATTGAAGTGCAACGACTTTTAGGTTAAAGCTATTATAAATCAAACAAAGCGAAAGTCATGTTGATAAGCATATAAGCGAATGAACATAATCAGTAAAACAGATTATAACGCATCGGATCATTTAAGAACAAAGTGCATCCATCAATATGTAATTGGATTAAAAAGCAATTTACGACGAAAACAAAATGCTCTACCGCCATACAGGTTTACACTACTTTGGTGAATCGTTTAAGATATTAATTAAAACAATTGATAACAACTCTGATCATTTAAGAACAAAATGCATCCATAAAATCCATAATTAGAATTCAAAACAGTAAATGACGCAAACAGACATGCTGTACCGCGATACTGTTTTTATTTCTCATTTGTCTTGTGTAAATATTTTAGAGTTAATTTCTCCAAGACGATTTCACCTTCCCAGAGTAATATAGAAATATCAAGGGTTTTCTATTCAAAATGTCAAATATTTCGTTTTCAGTTGGTTGTTCTCAAATAAAAAAGTTATTATAACATAAAGCTAGCTTTTGCAAGGAACCGAATGTTAACTAAATATAACGTCATGATAAAAGGGCTTAATGTAAAGAAATGGAAAAAATTCAATCAAGACATGTAATATTCCTAAATCAGATACGTTTGCCTGGAACTGTCCGAATTCTATGATAAGATATACTGTTGTTTAGACTATACAGGGATTTTTGGATTTTTTGGAATTTTCACAATTTGATCAAACGTTGACGTCATTCAATTTAACACTTTAAAAATCTAATTGATCTGGAAAAAAAGTCAACAAATACAATTTAAAAGAATGACTCAATATTAAAATTATGATTAATGAATTTTTATTGATGATTTTGTCCTATTTGTTGATTCGGTATTTTATTTTATGTTCTTCTAAAAATTCAGAATCGATGCCATTAATCTAAACAAAGCCACCACATAAAACATAATGCATCGAAGACAAAGAAAATGTTTGTTCACGTGAAACATACAACATTCCACTTAAACCAACCTCACAGTTTTTTTACAAAAATATCCAAGTTTTAGGTCAAAAACTCATATCAGACTATCTAAGCAAAAATCACGTAGCAGGAGATGTTTCAGGTAAATTTTTAGGGCTTGTAAAACTGTTTTTAGTCAAATACCAAACTGAATGCATAGCTTTCTTAGCTTCTCCGTCCACTTACTGGCAAGTTATTTGCAAGAGTGATATCTACACCAAAGACAATTAATATCATTAAACATGATATTAATTAAATTATCAATAAACATGATTTTATACTTATCTCGTTTGTTAGCATACGGAAAAAGCGAAATGAACCGAAACATATTTAACTTAAAAATGCTAATGTATAACGGTATTATGGGTAATTCTAATGCCGTGTTGAATTGAATATCTGATTCAGTTATGGCAAACAGAATGCAATATTATACAGATAATCTAATCTCAACCATAAATAATGCGGGCGAGATTAAGAATATGTAAGTACAATTTTGAATGGCTTCATGCCTATCCAAGAGTTCAGGTGAAATGAAAATAACTTTTCAATTCGTAATGTCTGTAATAATATCAATGTAATAATCAACCTCACATGAAGAGAAACAATTACCCCACGTGACCCACCTGACATTTATGCATATCCGTTGACAATTTTGGGTAATGTTTAAGTTTTTTAAAAGACTGGGATTGTCTTTTATTTTTTAGGCAGTTTATTAGTTAATATCCTTAACATTTGTAATTGTCTATTATTTTTCAATCGCCATTAAAATGGTCGTTTGAAATACACAACCAAATAACTTATTTCAGCTTGATAGAGAAAATAATGTCTTTTTAAATGAAACAGATTGTTGTCGTAGAACTTACTTACAAGAAACACAAAAAGTTCGATATGATACTGATACTAAGAAATGAATAAAATATCATAATGTCAGTGTATGAACTCGCTTTACTCTCGTGACGCGAAAACAACATTCTAAAAATAAATCGGATTTGATTTGTCAAGGCCATAGATGCGTGATAACGTTGTGTTAAATGACATCTTATCAGAAAAATATCATTTATAATTATTAATAAATTGTCAACAAAAGCTTAACAATTTGTTGTCATGAAATATTTCCCAGAAATCCGGTTAGTGTTTCAACAAATTCTTAATTCCATAAAAAAACATTAAAATATGAAATTTGAATTTCTGAAATTTAATTTATCCTTAGTGACTATAGTTTTATGGTATCTGTGATTGAAACTAAATTTTTACAAATAACCAATGACAAATTAGTATTGTAAATGATACAAGTCATGTGAATTGATAGATCTTTTTATTGACGTATACATATTCAACTAAATACCAATATGACAATTATATAATAAATTATATATAGATTATTGTTATCGTTACAAACATTAAGTTGAATTCATGACGAACAAGCAGACAAGATTCTGTTAATAATTTTATGGATTCTTCGTTATTTAAATGTACAATATAATTGTTTTAGTTTTTTAAAACATGATTGTTATATTTGGGTAAAAAGTCTGCTCGAAAAGATTGATTGTAATGTTATGTCTAGAGAATAATTGTTATATCGTCATTATGAATATTACAGATTCGTCTCACAAAAAACGCCTTATTTATTGTGTAGTAATTTATGAATAAAATATTATTCCTTTAGGACTTTATACAGTCATATTTTTAATGACGAACACATATTTTTACACTGACACAAATTAGTCATTTGCCTGTCACATCGGTCAGGCTGTTATATTTTCATAAAGATATATATATTTGGAGGCTGTTTATTTGACATATTTAAAATTTTCAATTTCTGAATACCACGGTCCTTCTGACAACACTCAAAAGCAAACTTATACGGAATTGTGATACTATTTTATAAAAAAAAATGTTGTACACCAAAAGAATTGTTTTGAACATTTAATTTATTTTTCAACTTGCCTACAAAATTATAAAAGCATGGTAATCATAATGTTCATAAAACCAAATGTGTAAATATTATTGCCATTTCATTTACATTTACATGATTTATATTGTTTGTCTTGTGGACTTCCTTGCAAAAATAGTCTGCAACCATTTGTCTTTCAATCAAGATTACATGTTTCTGCAGATGACATTATAGACCTGTCATTTTTAATTTAATTCAAAAACGCCATTCTAAATCATTGTATTGACACAAAGCTAAATTGCTTACTTCTGGGAAATAAATGATTATATCCATTGCTTTATAGACGTCAATTTCATTTTACTGCTTTTAAATTGTATTAAGGTACATACTATACGAATATTTGAGGTTGAAATAAAGGGGTTCAATTAAACCGATTTATAGGTTTACCTTACAGTGCAATATTTACCGTTAAAGAAAACCTTCTCACACCAAAAATCTTGTAGACACACGAATACCTCCTTCGTTCTTGAATGTAAGTTAAATGTTTTATATCACCAAGGAGTGTTTAAGGATTGCTGTACGAACTTTATAATAAATAATGCGCCTTAAATATTGTTTTGTACCACGAAATACTTACGTTTTACATTTTCCCTGGCTTAAAAGCATGATCATATGACAATGTAATAACTATGTTTTACTACTTTCTATATAAAACAATTTAACGGATCTGTACAAAGTAGTATGTTGGCTGTTGGCTTCCATACGAAAAACTAATTCAATATAAATATACTGATTGGTAACAGAGCAAAGGAAGCAAAAGAGAGTTCCTCTATATGGCACATGAGTATTCTTTATGAAAATGTAACAAAATACAAAACATAAATGTTTTTTTGAAACAAGAACTGCATCAATTCTTAGGTATAATGGACCTTAAAATACAAAAGGTCATTTATAATTTGTAAACTGTCTTTGAGCTTGAACTCAGAGTGTAATGTTGCGTGTAATATTCATAAAGTAAACTAGATTTAAATTTGATATATTAAAGAGATCGAACTGTGTTTTTTTATAACAATCAATGAAAGGTGATGATCACGTTTACATAACAAAATCTGCCGTTCATTAAAAACCTTTGAATTTTGCTCATTATGTTACACTTGCTTTGTACAGCTGCATTCCCAGTTGAATATACTTTCCGTTAATTTATAATGTCACTGACCATCTTTAAATTAATTCACTTAAAATATAAACTTCGCCTCGAGATATTTAGGTTTAAATAGTTGAAATTATATTCATATTTCTACAAATTGAAATGGCGTACAATTGAACATGACATTTAGGTTCTTTATGCATTTGTTAATATAATTGATCAATATAGCTGTCTCATTAATTTTGGAGGCACTCAAAATTGTAAAATGAATCTCAAATGCATAAAATACTGAATAGTTTTATTTATTTGAAATCAATTGTTTGGCATTTCTGTATAAACAACATGATAAATGCATATTTTCACAGTCTTAAATATGATAAAGAATACTTTTATAATGGGAAATCATTGCTGCACGTCAAAGTGCGCGTGTTAATATTTGCTGCTTCTGATTAATTTAATGGTATTTTATGGATAATACGAATAATCAAGTGAATAATGTAAACAAGTATAAAAATTAAGATTGATTCCGTATAAATACATCAGCGGATGTTTCTAACATCAGCCGGCTCAAGAATGCGTGGGCGGTAGATTGCAAAAACTACAACCGTATATTAACAGGCATAATAACACAGAGCCTGCAACAATTTCAATTTTGCCGTTATTTAGGAATTCCAATTTTTTCTTAATTATATTTCTACTATTTGCAAAGATTAAAGAATTTGTTATGTTTGAACCTACTGTCGAACAGCAACACAGTGTTTCTGTACCGTGTATATTTAATCGGCATTAAAGCATGAATGTAAACTAAAAATGTGCATTAACGCTTTATTTTGGAAGTAATCAATGATTAAAACCTTACAATTTGTCAAAGAAACAGATAGGTAATAATTACATGACATGAGTTTCAAGGGTTTCGTCTGTTGGTGCAATAAATATCTACACGACTTATTTCTAGATTCTGCGTAAGTAAGTGCTATCTGAAAAGGATGAAAATGGTGTAAATGGATATTTACAAGACAAGTCTATCAAATGTACTATACGTTTTGTTTTAAGGTATTACCATCCTAATGCCCTACCTTCGCTTTGAAGAGTACTCAAATAGGCTAGAACTACTGTTAACTACATTGAAACTGAGGGCTATGGGTTCAAACCTCAGATGGGTCAATTTTTTTTATTTTTTTTCTTTTAACGTTATTTATGTATCTCTCCATCCATTTTGGGTAGAAAAAGTGTTTATTTTTTATTATTTAATTTATATAGGTATTTATTGCCTAAATAAAGCTAAATCTAGTAATAAATATGATACCTGATATTTTCAAAGTGTAATAAAATCAAAACTAGACGGTAAAAGTATTATATATTTTACAAGATCAACCAATATACTTTTCTTAAAATTTAGGGAAACTTTGAAAACAGGCACTCATTTGGGTAAATTTTAAGGATTTTTTAAATTAGGCCCCATAAGTAGAAAAATTATCAAACACGTGTTAAAAATGGATGGGGTAGGGTAACATTTTTATACATATTTTATAAATTTTGAGTAGAAACCATAATTTTGTTTAATATGATGATTGTTAGCTGAATAGTACTATTTGTTTCTTACCAAAAATTAAAGGGAAAACGTTTTTCATTAGAATGTTATTGCAGATTTTTTAAAGGTTACTCATTTCTGAAAAAGGGCCCTCATACACCCTATCTTCAGTTCATAAAAGTGGCCATAACTCGATTTCCGTACGGTAAAGATTGTTTAAATTTTGCATACAGGTGTACTTTAAGGTATATATCTGACCTATGATATAACTTTTTCAGTTCCTTATAGTGCCCGTTAGGGTGGTAATACCTTAAATGCTTTTTCTGTGGTTAGATATGTCTTTGTTTTTTGTTGTTCTTTTTTTATTTTTTGTTTGTTGTTTTTTATGTTCGTAATAGATATGTATTGTTGCCGTATATCTTACTTACACACAATTTCCAACTTTTCTTAAGTGTCTCTTTTAAATAATTTTAAACTTTATGGTTCATTTTGTAGTAGGGTAGTTATGGTAGTATAGCCATATATATCACACATAATGTTTAATAACGCACTCTTGTAAAGTCGTTTTCAGATCCCTGCATGTTAGACTGTATATTATTTATCAAACGTTAGCATAATTATAATAAAACAGATTGTCACAGTTTTGTCTGTAACATAACTTCGTACGCTTTATGATTTTGAAAAGTTGTGATAAAATGACTCATAAGACCATAACCTTTGTCATGAAAGAGAAGTATAGAGTCAATGTCCCAATGTTATTTGTTTACTTCTATATGGAGAAAATATCTTTATCGTTAATCGGATTTGTATTGTTTTGGTCACAATTGCGTGATAACATCGCGTAAAATGACTATTTTTATACATGTGTTTATATTGTATTTATTTTGATAAGAACGAATAGTTCAAAATAAAAACATAACATATTAAAAGTTCAGATTTAGGCTTGTCACGAAAACTGTCCATGCACACTGTTTTCATAAAATACTTTATCTTAAATATTTTAAATATAGACATGTCTGTATAAAACACGCGGTAAACGATATCCCATTAAAGTGATTCAACAGAGTATGAGATTGTCTAGATAAATTTCCTTAAATAGTAATTTTAGCGTAAAAACGCTTTATTTAAAACAACCCCGTGATCCTTTACAAAAAAGAACGGTGAGAGCATATTGCTTGGTAAATATGACATTAATACGTTGAATGAAAAGACGTTCACCTTAATTATCAAGATAACAGTTCAAATTTCCTATCTGTTAAGTTTGAAGACTAAAGTGCCAATTATTGACAATAAAAGAAAAACGAAATGTGAAATAAAATATTTTGGCACAAATCGTTTGTAATAAGAACCAGATTGTGCAAAATAAATTTAGATTTTGGATTAATAACGTAAATTCACTAAACACTATCATTTTATCAAGACAATGTTACGCTTAAGGAAATTAGTGCTAGCATTTCCGCAAAATGCATATATCATAATGCAATACGCGCTCGAGCTCGTAAAAACCAGACAGAACATTCTTGAAACAGCAATGCAATACGAAGTCTTAATAATGCTATAAATACTATTATAAACAATGCAATACATACCCGTACCAAAAGGAAAGGTTTGCCGTAAACTCGCCGCAACTTTGCCGCAAATTCGCTGCAAACCTTTTAGTTCGCCGAAACACCGTGTCAAGTGTTTGCAAGATATCGCCACTAGTGGCAACTCTGTAGCAAACATTTGGCGACTTTGCGGCGAATTCACCAGAATATTAAGTTGTTCGCCAAAAGTTTGCCAAAAACTTTCAGTGGAAAACTAATTTGCCACAGATTGCCAGAATCTTTCTATCAAAAAAAATATTCGCTGAAAGTTCACCAGAAACTTTTCTATAAAAGCAAGTTTGCCAGATAATCGCCACAAACATATCAGTTCTGAAAGTTAATCCAACTTTGTTCAGTAAATAACTATTTTGCTAAGGAATTACATGTATATTATTATGCACATATAAAAAAGTCCTTCATGTACCTACCTATAATTAACCTACCTACCTACCTACCCAACCCTATTTTAATGGGTCGGGAAATGGAAACAAACATATTTTTATTTTTTGCCTAAGAGTTATCAAATTGAAACATCATAATATTATGTATCATGGAGGGTATTGTAGTTCACAATAACAGTTAAAAAATTATAAGGTAGAAGACCCATAATGAAATCGGCAATCTTCGACAATTACCGCCATATCTCGCCATTTATCGTAACGAACTTCGTTTGTTTACGTATAAAGTCGGAATTCTAATAATAGCGGATATCCTCGGTCACGTGGTAGTATTCCCCAAGAAAATGACGTAATTTCCGTAGATATCTAACATGGCGTCTTACAGGCGTGATACGCTCGGTCGATTCAAAAAAAGTGTAAAAAGATGCAGAAAACCCAAGTATTCCGACTTAATCATAGAACATAACTATAGTGCAGATAACCAGTATTACGGGTCAACCAAACCAGCTCTACAAAACATCAACTCTTCCTAAATCGGTTGATAAGAGGGAAGAAGAATCGTTGTCGTTGAGTTTGAATGACAGACTATTCTCTCCCTTACCAGTTCCTCTCCCTGACGGTTCTCTCCCTAACCGTTTCCTCCCCTGACGGTTCTCTCCCAAATATGAAATATGCAGACAGTTCTCCCCCAAATTTTATTTGTTAGTTATCATTTTAGTTTTTACTAATCTAATAATATTTCTTGAAGATTATTAAAAGAATGTATTTGATATTAAGTATTAAAAGTGCATTTTATGATTATTTGATTCTGAAAAGTGTTTGTAAATTTAACACCTTTCATATTTTAATCTTATTAACACCTTCATTGTGAGAGGTGTCTTTAATGGACAGTGATTGATATACATACACCTGTAATTATGTGAAGGTCTAGTGATATTCATTCATTTGTTAAATAGTGAATAAGGTGGTTACAAGTATCCTAAATAGAAAATAAAAAAGGCAATAACTGGTATGCAATCACATTTCACATTTACTTTTATTCAAAATTGATTAAAGAACATGTAGTCATTAACATAAAACAATATATATTACCAAATAAGTAATAAAAATATTTGTTTATCAACACCTTTTCACAGTTATTTTAATCATTAGATTACACCTTGATTCTTGAATAATGAATTAATAAACACCTTAATTATCTCTGACAGCAAACTTAACGCACATGTGTATTGAACTCCTTTCTTCATTATACAAAAGTATGAAATTTAGCAATTAAAATTTATAAATCATTTTTTTCTTATAATTTTTTTTCTTATTTATTAAAAAAAAACAAAAACAAAAAAAAAAACTCACCTAATAATAAATATCGAATGATTATCCTATTCAAGTAAATTAAACACATTAAAAAGTATACGTTAGAGCTAATAAAAAATATCAGAATAATATACTAATATGCTAAAAGAAAACTTTTTATCTAATCTATGTCAATTAATCATAAACATGCCCATCTAAATACTCCAATAAAATATTTTTTTTTCTAATTTATATCAATTAATATTATAATTTAATAATACACTTACATTGTATTCATTTATTAAACATCTAAATACTTCGACAATAACGTATTAATAAAAATAAAGATGGGGAGGAACTGTCTGCTTATTTGCAAATATGCAGACGGTTCTCCCCCAAAATAGGGAGAGAACCGTCAGGGAGGAAACGTCAGGGGAGGAACTGGTAAGGGAGAGAATAGTCTGACTACCGTTGAGTTTGCCGTGTTACGGTCAAACCTAAGATTTTGTAAAAAATGTAGACTTGGACCAGTAGGCTACCATTAACTTTTGACAACATGTTAGGTGAATTTAAACAGGGTGTGTCTGGATATTTGTATGTGAAATGTCGAAAAACAGAATGCGGTCATGGAAAAACACATAGACTCTAGTAGATTGAAGTCCTGGGAAAGTTGGAATGCCATGTTTCGTTGTCAACACAAAATTAGGAACAGGTAAGTGATTAATGTATTGCATCATACTTTAGATTAAGTAATATATACTGATTATTAATTCATAGATGTAAGGTCTCGTACCAAAATGAATATACATTTAATAATGATTTATCAGTGTTTATCTACTTGTCTTCCAATGATCAGTGATGATGTCAAACATGTAAAATTATGAGAGAAATTATGCGGACCAAATTTATGTTTCAGATTTATAAATAATTAATTTATTATACAGAATTCATCATTACATGTATCTTGTTTGTGTTGAGCTGTAAAACACTACTCCTTATTGTGAAGGAAGTGGCTAGCCGTACGGGCCCGTACGGCTAGCCAAAAGTTCTAGCCGTACGTGACTCACGTACTCCATATAATTTTGAAAAGTGCCGTACAGCTAGCCAATACAGTGTGTCCTGGCTAGTCGTACGTGACTCACGTACGGCTAAAACTTTTGGCTAGCGGTACGGGCCCGTACGGCTAGCCACTTCCTATTGTGAAATTTTTTATAAACTTCCCTCTGAACTGTTTTAATTTCCCCAAAGTCACTGAGAAATTTGAAAAACAAATGATAAAACGTTGCTAAATTAAATCTTGCAACAATGCAATTTTAGTAAGACATTACAGAATCCTACATGTACATTATATAAAAGACACAGTTTACACTAGGCTGCCAATACACACAGTCACAGTAATATTCAACATACATGAGGCAGCTAAAAATAGCTCTATATAAATTTATGCAATGTGTTATTATCACGGTTATGTAAATTACAATCCATGTGAAGTTTTTTTGGACACTTATATGAAATAATTTGTTTCTTTTCATTTTCTTACAGCAATGATTGATAGTGTAGGTGGGCCGGTTAGGGTCAACAATTTGTTGTCAACACTCTATATACCAACAATTGGAAATAAAAACATGAAAAGAAATGGAGAGACGTGTTGGAAATATCATTGAGACAGTGGCTTCTATGTCGACAGAATCTGCTGCGAAAGAACAAAGATCAAGGAAATGGAGTAAGACATATTTACAATGATATTTTCGAAATAACATGTAATTGAATTGGAAGAATTTCAAAAATTATTTTGTAATTATATGTCTATGCAGCTTGTCATGGTATAATGCTATATTGCTGGCACACTCGTGGTTTAGGGAACCAAAGAATATTATACAATCCATATATGAGAAAAGAATTTTTAAACAATGGCTTTGTTGTTTTTGCATGTTACTCTATATTCATGTACATATTTTTTTTTTCAAAATAACATGAATGTGTAATTGTTTTTTAAAAAAAGTATTTATTTCTACATGACAAACTTACCTTCATTGGTTTAAGACTAAAATTCTTATTAAATACATGCATTCTTTTTAAGGGATGTGCATCATGAAGAATCAATGGTATCAGAAGAGAAGGTCTTATTGACAAGATCTTGGAGGATGTCCTTTGCCAGATGCCTCGCCAGCACTAAAGTGAGTACTGGTAGTTTGTTTTCTGTATTTTGTTTATTTACGAAAGTAAAGGACTATGCAAAACTGACTGGTGTTGTTAAACTGTTTGTGTTAGGTCAATTGCTTCAATATATGAATATCTCTCCATATACTGTTTGTACATATGTATTTTCTTTTTATTCAAGGTCTATTCTTGAGTCAGATGCTACAGTTACAAATGACAGTGAATGGTCAGATTTATACAATTGTGATGAACAATCCTCAACAATACATCAAACAAAAATGCCTAATAAACTGTAAGTTGAAATCTATGAGGTTTTTTTATATATATTTATAATCATGGTGTAGCAATTAAATGATAATACTGTGATAATTTTGTAATGCTATTTGGGGTTGTCTTTAATAGAAACAATTTGATGTATCTTCATGTGATGAATAATCGATATGCAGTCTGAATTATTTCATAAAATGATTACTAAAATTGGTCAGGAAAAAGTCGTGCAATCAGCATTAAAAATTAACAAAATGTATGAACATTGTGTTACATTAATTATAAATAAGTTATTGTCAATTCATTGGTGTATCTTCAATATTTGTCAATATTACGTTTAAAGATGAATTTTAAAATACAGAAAATATTTTTGAAATATATTTTTACAATTACAGTTCTCACAGACAGTCAAAGGTTGAAAACAAATCAGAAGTGGTCCACATCTTGAAAAACCTCACAGCAGATTAAGACTTTCCCCGAAATTTCCCTGTAAAACCCGCAGTGGTATGTCCAGTGCAGTAGATACTGCCTGGCACAAAAAAGGATTTGACAGTTTAACATGTAAGTAAATTTAAATAAGATTTTTTTATGCCCCCACAATGTGGGAGCATATAGCGTTGCACTTGTCAGTCCGTCCCAAAATCTTGTGAACGCAACTCCTCTTAAACCGGATGGCAGATTTTGCTTAAACTTACAGGGATGAACAACCTTAATGTGTAGATGGTAGTAAAGGAAGGAATTTTCGCTGCGACCAAATTTAATAGAATTATGGCCCTTTGTTGATTTTTTCACTATATACTATGTAGAAATTTTGTGAAAGCAACTCCTCTTAAACCGGATGGCAGATTTTGCTTAAACTTCCAGAGATGAACAACCTTTATGTGTAGATGGTAGTAAAGGAAGGAATATTTGCTGCAACCAAATTTAACAGAATTATGGCCCTTTGTTCATTTTTATGCCCCCACAATGTGGGAGCATATAGCGTTGCACTTGTCCGTCCTTCAGTCCGTCCGTACGTCCCGAAATCTTGTGAACCGCAACTCCTCTTAAACCGGATGGCAGATTTTGCCTTAAAACTTACAGGGATGAACAACCTTAATGTGTAGATGGCAGTAAAAGGAAGGAATTTTCGCTGCGACCAAATTTTACAAGAATTATGGCCCTTTGTTGATTTTTCCACTATATACTATGTAGACATTTTGTGAATGCAACTCCTCTTAAACCGGATGGCAGATTTTGCTTAAACTTCCAGGGGATGAACAACCTTAATGTGTAGATCCGCAGTAAAGGAAGGAATTTTTGCTGCCAACCAAATGCTAACAGAATTATGGCCCTTTGTTGATTTTTCATTATATACTTTGTAGAAATTTTATGAACGCACTCCTCTTAAACCGGATGGCAGATTTTGCTTAAACTTCCAGGATGAAACACCTTTATGTGTAGATGGTAGTAAGGGAAGGAATTTTTGCTGCAACCAAATTTAACAGAATTATGGCCCTTTGTTGATTTTTTCATTATATACTATGTAGAAATTTTGTGAACGCAACTCCTCTTAAACCGGATGGCAGATTTAGCTTAAACTTCCAGGGATGAACAACCTTTATGTGTAGATGGTAGTAAAGGAAGAAATTTTTGATGCGACCAAATTTTACAGAATTATGGCCCTTTGTTGATTTTGTCACTATATACTATGTAGAAATTTTGTGAACGCAACTCCTCTTAAACCGGATGGCAGATTTTGCTTAAACTTACAGGGATGAACAACCTTAAGGTGTAGATGGTAGTGAAGGAAGGAAATTTGGCTGCGACCAAATTTTACAGAATAATGGCCCTTTGTTGATTTTTTCACTATTATATACTATGTAGAAATTTTGTGAATGCAACTCCTCTTAAACCGGATGGCAGGTTTTGCTTAAACTTCCAGGGATGAACAACCTTAACAGAGCTCCAGATAGCGTGCGTATAAGCGTAAAATACGCATAGAAAATCTAAAATACGCATCACTTTTAAAATTCGTGCGTCACAGTTACGCACAACAAAATGAAAATACGCTCCTATGTCAAAATTTATGCGTGAAAGAATAGAAGTGTAAACATTTGATATGAAGAAAGAAAATGGTTTGAGCATAAAAATACAATAAATTTCCATTTTATTGCATTGAAAACTAGAAAATTTAAATTCTGTTGTCAATAACGCATGTTAAAGGAAATACAGAAGGGAGGTAACTCCCGTAGACCAACTTGTGGAATTATTGAAGAAATTTGTGCCAGATAATCATCGTAGGAGTTAACACAGTATTATGTTTTTGTTAGGCATCTATTGACATGCTTATGCCTCAATATAAACAAAAATATATTTTAATTTCTTCAACTTTTGTTGCTGGAACAAAATAACATGTTTTTCACCTGCAGTTTTGTACTCAATATTTTCGTACCCAGTCTACAGTTACGGACAATTTTCTCTCAGACCAATACTTTTTTTAAGGAAAGATAAAAAAATCTTGTTAATGTTTCTTTAATTCTAATTTCAACTATAATTGTTCGAACTGGAGTACATGATAAGGTACATGCCAACAGAAATAAAGAAAGAAAAATATTGACTCCTAAAAAATAAAATAATTTCGGGGCTTCCACTAGTGGAAGTTTGGGAGTCATTTACTCCTTCATTTTGGCCTGTGACTTCCGAAAATCAATACTTTTCCTTCTTTACCTATATAATGTGACTTCCAATATCAGAGATTTTGAAGTCTTTGACTTCCAAATTTTGAAAATGGAAGCCCTGATAATTTTGCTGTGTATCCTAAACTTGAGTTCCAGTATACTTTGGAAGTCTGACTTTACATGGGATGTTTTGTATTGTTTCACATTAAATCAGTATTTAATTTGTAAAGGTTTTTCTAAAAAAAGAAAATAAACAAACAAACAAAACAATAAGTTTAATTTGTTCATAAAAAATGCAAAATGCTTTTTTGACAGATTTTACCCCTTAAGTTTTTCAAAATTTGCATTTTACCCCTCACTCTAAATTTTGAGGGGTAAAAACCCCTTGGCCAAAAAAATTATCTGGAGCTCTGCCTTAAGGTGTAGATGGCAGTAAAGGAAGGAATTTTTGCTGCAACCAAATTTAACAGAATTATGGCCCTTTGTTGATTTTTTCATTGTATACTATGTAGAAATTTTGTGAACGCAACTCCTCTTAAACCGGATGGCAGATTTTGCTTAAACTTCCAGGGATGAACACCTTTATGTGTAGATGGTAGTAAGGGAAGGAATTTTTGCTGCGACCAAATTTAACAGAATTATGGCCCTTTGTTGATTTTTAGTTTTCAACTTGTGGCACATGTAGTCCAAAAAATATTTGACCTAGAGTCATAAGATTGACAGGACAGTGGCGTGTAGGGGCATCCGTGTCCTATGGACACATTTCCATCCCTATATACTATGTAGAAATTTTGTGAATGCAACTCCTCTTTAACCGGATGGCAGATTTTGCTTAAACTTACCGGGATTAACAAACTTAATGTGTAGATGGTAGTAAAGGAAGGAATTTTTGCTGCAACCAAATTTAACAGAATTATGGCCCTTTGTTGATTTTTAGTTTTCAACTTGTGGCACATGTAGTCCAAAAACTATTTGACCTAGAGTCATAAGATTGACAGAACAGTGGCGTGTAGGGGCATCCGTGTCCTATTGACACATTTCTAGTTTTTCTCAGTTATCATGTCAGTAATGATTTAGAATTTGTCAGAAAAGTATTTGTTTATATTTTAACCACTGTTATTGATGTATAATTGAAAAAGTGAGTTTTGCATACAAGTAAGACTGGTTAGTCAACATTGTTCTTTCAAACAGTGGCATTTAGAAGAAAAATCCTAATGGTTATTTGAATTACCCTGGTTTTAACTTTGAGCTCTGACCTGGCTGTCATGTTCACAGCATGCATCATTTTTGTGTCGCCTCTACGGAGTAGTGGCGGCATATAGGGATCATTTCTCCGTCGTCTGTCTGTCTGTCCGTCCGTCACAAAACTTGTCCGGACTACTCCTCATAAACTACTGGTGCAATTTCATCCAAACTACAGGAATGATCAGTACCAAGTCTAGTTGTGCATTTTGTCAGAATTTTCCGGTTCAATGATTTTTGGCCGAGTTATGGCCCTTAGATAAAAAGGTGTTTTTTCTGTGTTTTAAGGTGTTTTAACTCTTACAAACAATGCAATATGTACACGTTTAAACAATGCAATACGTACAATGCATTACATACCAGTAATAACATTGTAATACGTTACCGAAATTAAAAGTGATTTGCACCTGTTATTTCAATAAATAGCTTCTAATAAATATGAATCTAAACCGAATAACTTTGTCGTAATTGCTTCAACTTAATGACCTTGTTAAGCTTTCGTCTCATAAGTCAATGAACTCATTTACCCCGATATACGTGCTACGACTTTCATGTTAAAACGATTATAAATCAAACGAAGTGAGAAGTCAAGTTGATAAACATATATTCAGCGAATGAACATAATCAGTAAAACAGTTTATAACGCCTCTGATCATTCAAAAATAAAAAGTATCCATCACTCCATAATTGGATTAAAAAGCAATTGTTAACGACACACAAAAATGCTGTACCACCATACTGGTCTACAGCATTGAGATATTTAGTAAAACATTTACAACGCCTATGATCATTTAAGAGCAAAATGCATCCATATATCCACAACTGGAATTTAAAAGCAGTAAATGACGCAAAAAAATATGTACCGCCATACTGGTTTTTATTTCTTGTTTGTCATTTGTAAAGATTTTAGAGTTCATTTCCCAAAGACGATCTCACCTTCCAATAGTTTAATACTAATATCAAGGGTTTTCTATTCCAAATATCAAATTATTCGTTTTCAGTTGGTTGTCTTCAAATGAAAAAGATGTAAAAATATAACAGCTAGCCTTTGCAAGGAACTGAATGTTTATAAAATGTCATGATAAAAGTGCTTCTTAACATAAAGAAATGGAAATAATTCAATCAAGACTATATATTAAATCAGATAAGTTTGTCTGGAACTGTCCGAATTCTATGATAAGATATACTGTTGTTTAGACTATACAGGGATTTTGGATTTTTTGGAATTTTCACAATTTGCTCATACATTGACGTCATTAAATTTTACACTTTAAAAAAAGACCATCTAGTATTTGAAAAAGAGAAAGCAAAAACAATTTAAAAGAATGACTCAATATTGCAATTATGATTTAATATATTTTTTCTGATGATCCTTGTCCTATTTGTTGATTCGGTTTTTTTATTTTATGTTCTTCAAAAAATTCAGAATCGATGCCATTAATCTAAACAAAGCCAACACATTTGACATAATGCATCAATTTTACAATTAAAAGCAATTTGAATTATTTCTATTTTTTTAAATCTGATTCAGATTACGTCAGATTCCATTAGTTGACGAAAAGTATTTTTTCACGTGAAGCATACAACATTCCACTCAAACCAATGTCACAGTTTTTTTATACATTTATACAATAATATCCAAATTTTAGTAAAAGCACTCATATCAGACTATCAGATGCAAATGTATAACAATGGGTTATTCTGATGCAATGATGTATTGAATATATATATTATAAACAAATGTCAAATACAATGAAAGGATTTCTGAACATTTCCTCCATTTTTGATGCGGAGTAAGCATGCGTAGTTCAAATTTAAAGTGACTTAATGAATGTCTAAGGGTAAATGGTAAGAGTTAAGGTAAAATCAACATAACTTCACAATTCTTAATGTCTGTTTTCATTTTTTTTAAATGTCACTTAACTAATGAAAAAAGTAATAAAATAAATATTTATAAATATCCCTTGGAAATTTTCCGTAATGTTTAAGTTTAAAAAAGCCTGGGGCAGTCTTTTTATATTTTAGGCAGTTTATATTTTTATACTTAACATTTGTAATTTTCAACTATTGTTCAATCGCCATTGTAATAGTCTTTTGAACTACAACTAATTAATCTCAGCTTCACAGTGAGCATAATGCTGAAACATATTATTGTCATGGAAGTTACTTACAAAGAACACTGAAAAGACGATGTATACTAACTGAGAAATACTAAGAAATGAATAAAATATCATAATGTCAATGTATGAACGTGTTCTACTCATGTAACGCAAAAACAACATTATAAAAATAAATCGGATTTGTTTCGTCGAGGCCATATATGCGTGATTTTAAATGACAATTTACCAGAATACTAGTATATTATTTATTATTATCAATAACAATAGCTGCAAACAATTGTTTACAAAAGGTTAAAATAGTTGTCATGGTAAAGTTCATATAAATCCGATTAGTGTTTCAAGAAAGTTGTCCTTTCCGAGAAAAAAGGAAAACACATTAAAATCTGAAATTTGATTTTCTTTAGTCACTATTATATATATATTTTGAAGTATCAGTAATTGACACTTCTTTTACATCTAGTAGATACCCAATAAGAAATTTATATTGCAAATGACATCATTCATGTGATTTGGTAATGTTTGTATAGCTAGCATTTCAACTAAATGCCAACATAAGTGTGAACTTAATATATTATCAAAACTGCAGAATAGAGATATTGTAATATCAAGACGTTGCTGTAAAGCTTTATAGCGGAGAAATGGGACAAAAGCTTTGTTTTCTTTTGTTTTCCATATGGTACATGTAGACCACAACAGTAGTGCCCAGGAATATCTGCTCAAACCTTCCTGTCATGCTCGTCTTTGTTTATTTAGTATTGAATTGTTAAATTTATGCATTATGTCGGATGTTTTGGCTTTGTTCAAATTGATGGCAGCAGTCTTAAATTGTTATAAGAACAAAACTAAAAAAGTAATATTATAATATTGATAGGGTCTTAAATGTGTTCAATCTTATTTATTTTTAGTTTTTACTTTTATTTTTTCATATCGATGAATATTTATTGGCCGTGATAGATTTGATGACCTCACCTCAGCAAACTGTTAATCTCTGGAAAAGTTCCTTTTAAGACTAAGTAAATCGAAACTTTGTTATAATTCATCATGGAAGACAAATACCTGGTATCATGAAATAAAAGCTCACTTAAATGTAAATTACAGCTGCTATACTCTTCATGAAGAAATGTGAAGTTTAAACAGATTAGATTTATCAACTATAAAATAAGGTTAACTAGAACCGACAACATTTGAAATTATAGCATTTTATTGACCATCGGAATAAAACAGCATATTACATCTGATTAAAAAGTTGTTAGGAAATTGGTAGATATATAAATTTCAGTTAAAAGGTCAATTTGAATATGGAATGCTTTTATGGGGACTAAAAATGTGGTTTGCATGATGCTTGTTATCAAACAAATATATACACGTTTTGATATCAAAACCTTCCCGTCTAAATCAAAAGTAAAATGTAAATTAAAGTAACATTTATCCGTTCTTACATTTTATTTAGTTCCGTTAATTGTTTTCTCGTTTTGGACAAACTTATGCTTTTACTTGGCGACTATACGAAGCCTTTAATAGAAAGGCATTACCATGTCACATTGAAGGGTCCATTGAATTATTTTGGGCACATCTGCAATGTTAAAAATGTTCCAAATTTTTCCAATTTTATGTTAAATGATGAATACTGCTTAAGCCGGTGCTAGGGGCGTGAACGGTAACATGCACTTCCATTACAGTTCATGAACAGGCTCAATCAAACCGAGCTTGCAACATTTTCAATTTTGTCGTTTTGTGTGTTGTTAAGGGACTCTTTATAACTCTGTATCTTAAGAACATTACATGCGACCTTATAAATAACATTTGTATTTCATTTCAGACTATACAGCATTCTTTTTACAAAACCATGACCTGTGTCAGCACTGAGTTATTTCGTTCCTGGGCCATCTCAAAAGCATGCTGTTATTTTTAACAATTTTATTCATTGAGGAACAACAATCCGAGCTCAGTTCATTCATTGATATTATGAAACTGAACTTAAAAATTGAAGAAAGGTGAAATATCTCGTGAACAACGAATTGTAACAAAAAATGTACACAGGACAAACGAATTGAAATAGTGTGGCGACATACATAGCTTTCTGTTTTGGCGTACTAAATTGCTTTTATATTCAGTTATAAATGCATTGTGTTTGAAAATGATCGGAGACGTTATAATCTGTTTAACTTTGTGTCTAAAAAAAGATTCACCATTAAGTCTGTTACATGAGGGTACCCCAAGAGTAGCCTTATCTGTCTGTTGCACCCCTTGTGACTGTCAGGTTGCCTTATAAGAATTGCAGCCACCGTTTATCTCGCGTGATCGGAAGAAACTATAAAATGAATTCGTGTTACTGGAGAATATCTCTAGCAGGTGAGGTGGTTTTAACACCTGGTTTCACTTGAAATTTGTAAAACCTGAGGTTAACCAAAATCACGGAAGAGAAAAAATTGCATCATCTCCAAAATCATTTATGTAACTAGGCGGAGACATTTTGGAGATATATCATTATGTAAGGGTACATCAGAAAAAATAGTTATAGATAAAGCAAAAAGCAAAATAAAATGCAAAACAATGTTGTGTATTACAAACATATAGGTATTACAAACATATAGCACCTAACATGAAAGAAATGCATACACTCCGGTAACACGAACCGTTTTAAACGCCTTTTACGATCACACAAGGATAAACGGTAATTGCAATTCTGATGCCTCCAGCCTTAAAGAAACTCCTTTGCCAAAAGATACACATGAAGTAATAAGATTTGCAAACATAATCGAATTAGTTTTAAACATAAGTTAATACATTTTCAACTACCATACTAAATTATAACAGGTTTATTTCTATTATCAAGTATATTTATGTTTGCATTTTATTATTTATAAGCTTGCTATTGTGTGAAATATACTAGTAACAGACGTATTGTGAAACATTATTCTAAAATAATCTTTGATAGCTTTTGCTATAAATTATAATAGATATCAAGCATTTTGAAACAACAATCAAATCATTTTTATTTTTGTCATGAAATATGTCACAGCAAGCAAATGATAATATAAATTTCACAGTCCAGGACAGACAAAACAAGCATCACTCATTTCCCGAATGTTTAATAAAAATTTGATATCATCTTGTCTAAGAGGAAAGTAATTTGTTGGCATGATTGAAGGGGATATTTGTTTGAATTGAAAGCTTTATTACAGCTTTTCTTATCTGTAAGACGTTTATGTTTTCGCAAAGTGATTACTTGGCATTTCTCTTCATCTCTGAACGCGCAATGTAACTTACTGTAATGCTTTTCCACCAAAATGTTTCTAACATCGGCCAATATCGTATGAGTTGGCTATTTCCGGAATGTTATTTTAACGATCTTCAGTATTCAATAACATTAAATCGTTTATAAATAATAATTCAGTACATAGCGATAATGAATACGTGATTGTAAACAATCTGATGCCCTATATTTTGAAAAAAGTAATTTTTCGGAAATAACCGATTAACTACGATATAGGCCGATGTTTTGACGAGAAAGCATTACAGTAAGAATCCCTTAACTTTGCACTTTAATCAATGATGCTCCATATTTAATAATTGATGAGCAGTCTGGGATAAGTAAACAAAATTAGAATTAATTGATCGCTTCTATTTGTGATACTATTGATGATGTATATCAAAAATGTATATTAAATATATGAACATTAATATCGACAAGGATGAGCAGTGTTCAAAGTATAAGCAGACACACTGTCAGTAAAATATAATGAAGACATATTTATGAATAGAGCAAAAAAATGACACCAAGGCTAAATAATGTTGTTTTTAATTAAGATACGTTCAGGGAAACAAGTATCACACAAACATGTAATAACAAAAGTGAAATGACAAAATTTTAAATCAAGTTTCAAGCATTCCAATGGGAATAACTTTGCTGAAATACAGGTTTCCAAAATATTATGAAATGAGTTGAACTAATTTTATTTAACATAAACATAAGTGATATTGATAGGAAAGGTAGAAAAATTCATTTATTTTTTCATCACAACAATAAGCATAGTAATAATAAATTTTTAGACTCAGAGACTTAACACTATAATCTATAATCAAAGTGTAGAGCACTTAACGACACTAAAAAGTGTATGGTAACTACCAAATTAATGAGAACAGCACCTTATTATAAAAGCAAAATTAGACACCCTTACTACAAAAATAAAAATTCTAACATATAAAAAACATGACATATTCTTCAAAAATAAATCTTTGAATTGAAGAACTTCGTACAATAAAAAAATTAGTAACAATTGTTTACAATTTTACTCTGAAATAAAAAGAAAACTTTGATTAAATCATATGAACTATAACCAGATCAACTCACAAAAAATTGTTTCGACACGTACGGCGATGCAAAAAAAATCTTTGGACAACTACGTACACTACAAGAGTTGGTCATAATTGTTTGCCATTTTACTCTGAAATAAAAATAAAACTTTGATTTAATCATAAGTAACATAACTAAATGGACTAACAACAAATTGGTTCGACAACTTCAGCGATGTGAGCGATGACATTATATGTCTAAGTATACGTTTTGTTGTGTAAAGGATTATTAAATGCTTAAATGTTATATTTTTTTTGCAATCACACATAATGATGTTTTAACAAATAAACGTAAAAGAATACGTGTAGTAATAAAATTCAAGGTTAGAGATTAAGACACTGTCTGTAATAAAGATTGTTATATACAATTTTATCATCTTATATTTAGCATATGTCTGACAATTCATAACGTGTTCTCCTGATGCACGTACATGGATGAATTAAAACAAAACAAAACTTTACATAGTTTATGTGTTTAAAACAATGTGTGTCAACAAACATATCACCAAGAAATCAAAGGACATTCTTTTGGAAACATTTGTTGTTGAATAATCAATGTGAATACCGCTAAAGCCGACACCAGGGGACGAGAGTGATGTTGCCCATTTCCTTGTCTCTGATAAAGAGACTCTATTTAAAGGAGTCTGATTTTTTCTGCTGAACTTTGCCTTTGAGTTCGTATTTTGGTACATACACACCAAAATAACGAAAAATGACATGAAGTCCAACAACTCAGTTCATGTATTTTCGAAATGGATGTTGTAAAAAGCATTCCATTTTCAATAAAAAATAAAGCTTGACATTTGTTTGACTATTCCAAATATAAATAAACTGTATAGTAAAATGATAGGCCAATTCAAATTTGTTAAATACATGTCGGCCAATTTCAAATGTGTTGAATACGACATGTTAACAATAATTATCAAATAATTTATATCATAAAGCAATGGATACCAGAAAAATGTGCTTCCACGTTAAACGTTATTCATATAATTATGTACTTTTGAAACAAAAATAATCACCATTTTATCCGACAGAAAGGAAGTAATTTGTTTACATGATTGAAGTTGCAATTGCTTGCTTTGAACTAAAATATTCTGTGCAGTACTCATGTAAAAAATGGTAGAAATGTTTACATGTTCTTTTTTATTTACTTTTTTGTTAAAGTTCTTAGTAATTGTATCGTTTATATGCAAATTGGAAGATGGTCGTCTAAATGAAAATAGCATAACAAAGTTGTAGAATATAATAATGGTCTTGAGAAAACAATTTCAGCTGTCTCGAATCAGGCAATTGCCCGCGCATTCGTTAATAATTTTATGACGACAAATTGTCTTTTCTCTAATGATATTGTCTTCGGTAAACGTTCACAATTATTCGTTCATTTTCTTCTTATTGATATGTACGGAGACATAGAGATTATGCTCTACATTATGTTTTATTGCGTAATAATTGTTACAAAACTGACCCAAGTACAGCCTTAGAATTTATCAAAAAGCTATTTACAGCTTGAAATTTACAAAGTTAAGTTTCAAACATAAAAAGTAACACATACTTTTTATATTGGTTACACTTATTTTTTATATTTGTCTCCGCTTAGCTCTGAAAAAGACGTTTCAATTAATCAAATAGACAAGTGTACTATAATTTGATAAACAAATGAGGACATACACTTAATGAATACAATTAAGCCATAGCTCTGCTTACATTTGGTTATTTTTGTATGTTTACATTCAGATAATTTGAATAGAAAGCCAAACTCGTTTTAGATTGCTCAATATAACAAAAATCATGAAGATTAATATACATATTTTGTTTATTCTTTAAACGTATCCTTATAAAACAAATTATATGAAATATTGTTGTTGTTATGTTTTCATTGATCAATCGATTCACAAATATACAATATACATAAAACAATTTTATCAGTTATTTATCAAATCAACGCCTTTACCCTACAGGCGCGATCATATTACAGTAGCAATTATCATATAACATTATGAAATACCAATTCAACTGATTTAAATATCAAGAGAAATATAGCAAACAATGCACGTTCTCCTGTGTCATTTTAAGTACATATTCAGGTCTAAACATATATTAGAGACATAGAAAGTGCTAGGATATAAATTGCTATTTATTATGCCAAGAAATTACTATACCCCTGAGAAAGTTGATAATATATTTACCATTAAATAGTCGACAGATGATCGATGTGCTTTCGACTGACAAAGTTTGTGTAAAATTGTTGTTTGATTACACTTGCCTGTCGCTACATATATTTATGAGTTTAATGAAAACCTAAGCGGTTTTTATCCGATACTTTCCGAAGCTATTAACGATTATACAACCTCAACCGTTAAAAAAACAATCAGCCAATAAACTATGATGTTAATTAACTATCAAACATAGAATCGGTTGTATGTAATAACAGCAAAGAAAAAGAAAAATGCCAAGATTTTTTTTTTATATTTTATTTGATATTTGTTAATAATGTCAGTAATACTTAAGTTAAAATACTACACACGTAAAAGGATATTTCTGTAGGTAGCCTACTATTTAAAACTCGAATCAATGATGACAAGCAGAAATCCGTAAGAACTTTTCACTTTATCAAAATATTTATTCTTTGTATTTCAAAAGAGATACCTAGAAAATATTAAGAATCCAATAACTTGCAGATTATGTAACTTTAGATGTTGAGCAATTAAAATGTTGTCTTTTAGAATTATTTTGCAGATTCTTTATTAACATTGTACATTTTTTTGCACGTTTATCGCTTTTCATATATTTATATTAACGAATGTTTAATGACTATATGTAGACTCATACTGTTTTATGCCACATAAAGATTATGTCATGTTATGTTACATGTATGTACACATACAAAATAAATACAGAAAATAATTTGTGAGGCTTACCAAAATATCATATGACAAAACCTAAATCCTTCGATGATTTGATAATTAAAATTATATATGAAAGTAAAAATGCTTTTTATATAGAAAACTATTTCAATTTTATCAATAAAATATAGAATATATGCACATTTTACATATGAGTACATAATTTCCGTATACAACTTCAATCGGTAAAAAAAGATCAATTGATAAATTATGATGTCATCAAACTATCAAATCTTGTTAATGTCAGTTATAGTTAAATTTAAATGCTGCACATATACACATACAAACTAAATACAGAAAATAATTAATTTTTGTGGTTGCCAAATATCTTATGTCGAAATCAAAGTCCTTTGATGCTTTGGTAGTTAAAGCTTTATACAAAAGTAAACGTGATTCTTCTATATAAAAAGAAAACTATTTCTTTTTTCTTAACAAAATATAGACAAAATGATTAACGGTTTCCGTGTAAGTACATACGAGCGTAATTTCCGTGTAAGATGTAAATAAATCAAGCGCATCTCTGCAGAGCTTTTTTTGTCTTAAAAGAATATGTCACAAATCATGCATAAAACCAAGTAATCATAACGTTAAATTTGCACTCAGACATGGCTGCATACAGTTTACCACATAATGCATATACAATGAGTAGTAATTATTCAAAATAACGAACATAAGAAAATGATTTATTGATACTACAAAGCCGAAAATAATTGTTGTTTACATTCTTTCAATGCACATACTCGTTATCTTCATTTTTCTAAAACAATAACATGTCACATCTTCAACATCTAGTGAAAACAGAAAACTTAAATCAATATTCTGTTGTTTTTATTTTTTTGTTAGGTTATAAAGTTAAAACCTAGTATTTGGCATATTAATAGCAGTCATTTAAGATTTAATAATAAATAAGATCAAATTTAGATTTTGTAACTGTTATATGCTTACCAAAATATGACAGTTCTTTCGTTTCAAATTATACAATATTGACTTGTATTATATGAAAATAAAGGATCGTGTCCACAGGAATCCTTCCGAACAAAACATCAAGAGGTGCACTTTCAAACCATAGCTTTCACAGGAAATTCATCATTGACATTCTAGTCATGCATTTTACATAAGATTTGTTTCTTTTAAAACTGTCATACCAATATTTTTAAGGGTACGGTTTAATTGTCATTGTTAATGTTATTTATGTTTTGATCAGTTCCAAAGTGACAATCACTCTAAGGTTGCTAACAGTGCTTTGAGTTAACAAAATATTGCGATGGAAGATTTGATTATTAAAATATACGAAAGGTTAACAAATGTTAATCAGCTGTTTAACAAAGAAAACAAAATAAGAGCAAAGGTTATAAGAACAATTGTACGAGGGTTGTCAAAAAAACTCGTGCACTGCAGTTATTGTCGTGAGAGTTATTGATAGATAAACATGAATTATATATCACTTGAAGGGGAGATCTGTCCAAAATAAGAAAAAAAACGTGTTACCGGTATGTCGTGAAAACAAATCGTTATACAGTAACCTTGGTAACGTTATACCGGCGCACGACAAAAATTGGGTTAGTTCATTACTTTGATGCATCAATGTATTCTTTACACACTACAAATAAAGTCAAGATTCAGGAAAAGTGTGTGCACGTATTCCTGACGTCACTAGAAAATATGACGTAATTTGCCATATTGTAACGGTCGTAAACAAACATTTGTTCGTGGTCGTCAAGACTGTAATTACGTGAAAATGTCAGTCGCTAAATATCTGGAAATACAGTTGCAGTTGTTGGTCCAGGCGTTTGGTCCTTCTTCATGTTTCTGCACCTATACAGGAGAACGGTCTTCACATTGCTGTTGAAAAACTTCAACTTAGTCTTCATGTGGATGTTGTGATCCTTCCACACTGGCCTTAATGTGGTGAAAGCACGGCGGTATTTTCCTATCCTAGCTAACACAATTCACACAAGTTAATTGAACGCACTTAGGAACACAAGTTGCCACACGCAAATGGTTAAAAAAGAAATATTTGATATTCACTTGAATATCCTCAGACAAGTTAACATACATGTTTTTATATTTTCTTATTGCATTGATTTCAAACTTGCATGATATGAAACAAGTTATTTGTTCTACTGCATTATTATTGTGACAACAAACGACGAAAATTTCATTTTACTCCTTTGTTGCACGTATACATTAACTATTTTCTGCGATTTGCATCGTTTTATGTAGAAGTGTAGTACGAAAATCATTACCTTTGGAGAATCTAATGACTCTCTCTAGTGCTTTCAAAAGTCGAATGCATACTTTATTGTCATAAAAGTGCATCAAATAACATACGATAACTCTTACTGCATACTTTTTATTTACATTAAGAAACTGCAAAAAGAAAACATGCGATTGTATGAAAATATTGTAGATAAGCAAGTCTGTCAAAAATATTGTCTCAGTGTTCTAAAATTTCACTTGAATTGATATATACTCATTTTGGATGGACGTCAATGTTTATATGTCGACATCTTACGCAGGGGTTTGTACCATTTATAATGCCTTTAAAACCCAAGATGCAATCTGATTTAGAAAGTACAATATAGTGAATCATATTTACGTTGATTCAATAACGTCTATACGTCATACCTGTTAACTACATATAATTATTTCTCAGTCTAGAAAGAAATCAGATTAAGCATTTTATATTGGATATGTTATAAAATGGTAGATGTGAAAAAGGCTGTAATTAAATTGATATTCAAAAATTTTCCGTCCAATCAGCCGACAAATTACTTTTTTTTCCCTAGAAAAAAATGTGAAAAAGATGAAAATTTTTTTTAAAGAAGACAGATAAAAAACAAAATTTGCGAATGTCTTGGCTGACAAATATTGTGTTAAAGGGTTGTTTTATTACATTACCATGTTGTTAGATATATTTATGAGTTAGAATAAGAAATGAGATTCTGTCCAAAAACGTTATGAACCGATTGACTATTATTGAGTCTCAACCAATATAAAGTCATCAGTCAATAAACTGTGAAAATATAAACGTGTCTGTACCTTAAAGTAAAAGAAAATAAATATTTAAAATACATGTAACTTCATTATTATAATTTAAATTATTGCTTGATAAGTAATTCAGCAATGCCAATATAATTGTCGTTAAAAAAAAAAATATTAAATTCACGGCCCAAGAATAGGGATAAAAAAAAGGTGATACTTGGGGCCGCAAAACTTTGAATAAATTTCCCCCGAGGGTTCAGCGCCACGGAATACAAACCCAATACACATGTACAGAAAAAGCAATTGTGAGCTGACTACAAAACTCCTACCTTACATTTCAGCAATTTCATATTTTTGTGATTGTAACTATAATCCAGATTTAAAATGTTTCAAATATTGATGGACAGTTTTCGTGTTGTTGCATAACGTCCTCCGTGTGAGAGAAAATAATAAATCTAGCGCATCGCTGCAGAGCTTTTTCCGCCTTGAGAGGATTTATCACAAGCCACACATATAAACCAGAAATCATAACGTTATAAATTACAACCAGACGATTCGTTGAAAACAGGGTTAGGCCATTAAACTCTATAATGCCAGAGTCAATAAGTATATTTTTACAAGACGGCTGGAACAAACTTATTTTATTGCTTACTATCAAAGTGTTAATATTTTTGATTTGACATATTTGTGGAGCCTTTTTATATTAAATAAATTCATTTATCTTCGTGATAATTTTAATAAATTATTAATTATGAACTTGTCATTATTTTTGTAAAAATATTTGTTGTAAAAAATGTGATTTATAAACTAATAAGTACCCCGTTGTTTCTATTTATGTTATTTGAAAGTACGTTTATTGAAATTGAATAACTGCCCTTTGTATCTTTTTAGTCAAAAAAACATATTAGAATAAAGATATGTTTTAGAGTTGAAACAAAACGTAATTAGTATTTGGAAAAGCCCTATTCATAATTGTAAAACAAATTACACAGATTTCAATTACAGTTTACATATATCACACAAAACGAGAAACACAATTACGAAGAAATTCTGAGGAAATACAAACTTCAAAAGTTTTCCGAACAGATTGTCCAAGCACTGCAACTGGCAAAGAATATATCGCCATATCTGCTAGGCACAAAGTTAGAGAGAAATTGTTTTAGTTTAACTCCACATTTTTCAGTAAACCATTTTACAAATTTAAAATACAATTGTGATTGATAATTCTTTTTAACTATATTAATTTAGGAACTTGAAATTATGGTATAAAAGCTGAAAAGTCGGAACCATTTTTGTTCTCAACTATACTTCTTACATTTCGTAAAAGAAAATATCGATCTTTGTGTTATCAATATAATTTTATTCAAGCCGTGCTATGCCTTAATCACAGACTTTAAAGAAACTATTTGCTTACTCTCATATGTCAACACGAGGAATGGCCGAGTACGTCGGGTAAGAGAAATTAACTGAAAAATCGTGACAATTCTCATATTACCAGACACAATTGAACTACTGGTGTTTTCTTATTTTGTTGACTCTTTGTTGCAGCGAAGGACATGCTTATGTTTACGAGGACACCTTTATTCTGTAGTCTTGAATTAAACACGTATATCATGAATCAAGTAAATTGTTTTTTATTCATAATTTGTATATTTTGCTTACCAGATGTTAAAGCAAAATATATAATAAGTTTTTAAGAAAATCATATAAAGAACGCCATTCTCGTCAAAAATTTTAACACTTATAAAAATAAAATGTCTATATACAAAATAAAAAGGATGTTTTACAATCCCAAACATTCACTTTTTACTGTATTCCCAAGATTTAAATGTTTCCATTTTTCGGTATCTGGAAATCTTTCACACAATATAATTACTGCAGAAAGAAATGTGGTTTTTGTTGTTGCTGTTATTGTTGTTGTTCTGTTGTATTTTTGTCTAACGAAAATGAAGGTAACAACATCAACAAAAAAATCAAAACATACAAGCATATAGAAAATTATGCGATTTAACTTTAACTGTGTAAGGTACCTTAAAGGTTGTTTAATAACTTAGATAAAAAAATATTGCTAGATCAAAAAAGTATAAATTTAATTTTGTTTCTAGGTTATACTTGAACAGTATTGTTAAAACGCTTTACGGAAAGATTAATGTTCATGTTATACAATGCCGACATGTTTCTCGTGCAATGAGATACTAAAATACGAAGAAAAGCAGAAGTAAACCCCAATCTTCGATAACTAGGGAACGGAGGTTTGAATTAAGTACATTGTTGTAAAACGAGAATGTACTTTACTATCACAAAATTCTTATATGATGGTTTAGAAACTTAAATGGAAATAAATTCCAAAACAGCGAGATAAGATTCTGTTCGAGAATGTAATATATTACTCTAAAATTAACAAGGGCAAAAAAAAAAGAAAAGAAAAGAAAAAGATAAAAGTATGCCGATATTTATCATAGGACGTCTGAGTGAAAGTAAATAAGTTCATGTTTACACGGGATAAATCGTAGCATGTTCAATGTACAGCGTCATAATCAGAAGTGCATTTTTCTTATGTTGAAGTGAATTTATATTCTTTGTAAAATCTTACTTACGAGTTATTACAATTGACATGGGATATACAGATGTATAATTTCCAAGTTTCCCTTCTTTCAAGGGTTTTAAAAAAGATTAAAAAGCTTTAAAGGGTTAAAAAAAGAGATAAGGGATTTATCCCATATAAATATGTTTCATTTTTTAGTAAGACACATACCTTGGATAATGTGGACTTTCCCCTTAAATTAACCCCCAAATTTTCATCTTTATCAAAATAGGCAAAAAAATTAATTGATCAATATTTTTCAAAAAAAATTTCAAACTGTATTTGTTATGGATTTTGTATGAGCATTGGAAAATGCTTTACTTGAATGCACTGTTTTAAAAAAATTACTCTTTTTTTTAAAATAAAATGAATTCAAATTTTAGAAAAAGGGAAAAAGTTACTTTTTAAAACACGTTAAAAACATAAAAAATTTTTTAAATTTTTTTGAATTCGAAATTTAAATGGTTTGCAAAAGATAAATAAAAAATAAAAAGTTTTTTATTTTAGCTTGACTTAGTTTGAAAACATTTAATGAGAGGTGTAAATTTATATGTCGGCAACAAAATTGCATAAGTAAAGATGTTTGAGAACCCAATAAAATTACAAAAAAAGTATAATGAACAATATTGAAGAAAACTAATTAAGTTGTCTGAAAATCCAAAATTGTTGTTATGTCTACTTTTAGGGACCAAAAAGTTGAAAAAATTGTAAACAATTGTATTTCCATAGTGAACGTGTCTGGGTTGTTTGTTCCCAAAAAAGGACAAATTAAATTGGTCAAAATTTTTCTAATTTCAACAGAAAACTTCTTGTGAAACAGAAAAAAACATTGAGAACATTTTTGTAAATTATGCTTTTGTTAAAAAAGTATTACTTTTCCCGCTTAGTACAATAGAAAGAGGATTTAAAAAGTATTTTTCAAGGGGATTAAAATAAAAATAAAATAGCAAAAAGTTGTCCAATTTTCCCGGGTTAGCCAAAAAAAAAGAAAAGTGTGTATTATTATTAAAGGTTCGTTCTCATCTACTTTTATAAATTTTTTCCTAGTTAAATACTTTTTACTTAACAGTAATTTTTTCTTAATTTTTTTGGGACAACATAAAATAAAATTTAAAAAAGTTTTAATTAAATTGCCTTTCATTCTTTATAAATATACCTTGTTTTTGGGGGTTTTTGGCAATTTTGTAACAAAAATTTTAAATTTCCTTATTAGAAAAAAGACTTTTAATTGGGTTTTCCCAGGGTTTTTACATTTTTCTGTTTCTTCCTATTTTTTCAGGAAAAATTTTTTTAAATGTTTCCCTTTAAAACCAATTTATGTGGATAATTCATTCTTAGTATTTGCTCTTTCTATATCTTTTCTTTGTCAACTTTGACTATAATGTGTTTTGATCAGCTTTTGATAAAAGAACGTTGATTTTTGATCAGCAGCAATCCCACAAATGATCTTAGGATTCATAATTCTTGCTCTTTCTATATCTTTTCTTTGTCAACTTTGACTATAATGTGTTTTGATCAGCTTTTGATAAAAGAACGTTGATTTTTGATCAGCAGCAATCCCACAAATGATCTTAGGATTCATAATTCTTGTAAGTGATTCAAATTATTATTTAATGTGGGCTTTAAACTCGAACAAAATTTGCTTAGAAGATGCATCGAATTCATCAGATTGTATTTTTAAATCATTATAGAAATACAAACATCTCAATATTTACTACAATCTTTCTTATCGAATTTAAACTACCCTTGTTTTTTCACTTCTTAAGCAACAAATGTAACATGTTATTGAAGTAACTATGTAGCTCATTTGTGTACCTCGTACAAACATTTTAAATGTTACATGCATGTTACGTGTTAAGATATAATCTTTAATTTCTCTGTGTGATTTCTGAACACTGTATTATATTTTAACGCAAAGAGGGTATATTATAAACTATGAGCGCATCTCAATCTTCTAGCAAATATCAACGAAATTAATCTGTTTCCTACAAACTGTAATTTTCTCTCTTTATTATTGAATCATATAATTGACAAATCATCCAGATATAGGTCAAACCTGAAGTACAAAATTGCAGTTCACCATAATTATGTGAAATATTTTCTTACTATTTTAAATCCTACTGCTTCACAATAAAATAATGCAAAAGTGGAGTATGATATAGTATAGGAAAGCAAACAAAAAATCAGCTTTAAGATTTCATTTTTCTTGTTCAAACATGTTGTATATTGTATCAAACTTACCATGTATCGAAGATATTTAAACCATTAAACAAATTATTTAAATTTATATTATTTTTTCATTCATTTTATAGAGAAACGGTCATTTTTTCAAAAAATATCTGTCTCAAATATAAGAAAGAATTGTAACACAGCTTTCTTCTGAAATAAACACCTTAATCATGCCAACAAATTACTTTTTTCTCAGACAAGATAATAGGAATTTTTCAATAAACTTTTGTGAAATGAATTATGTTTGTTTTAAGCAAGAGAGAACAACTAGTGAAAAGATCGTAAAGTTAAGGAACAACTTGTCTACTTTCAATTGTAAAATATGAAATGAATGTTATTGTTCGCAGATCGAGAAACGAAATTGACTAAAGGAACTTTACCAATCTGTCAGACAGCAGACGAATTGAAATAAATCTTTTTTTCCTCTGTGACAGATTGAAAAAAAGTGTTAAATTATTAGTCACCATATAAATCAATTGTATGTTAATATTCTATTTGTATTGTTTTATCTATGTGGCTTATACAATCAAAAATTATGTAAAAGCTAAAATATAATAACTTCAGCATATCAAACAGTTAGTATAATTATTTTCTAACTACAATCAATGCAGTCCGACGGTACAATTGCGTGTTATGTTTCGAAATGTAAGGCTGCAAAGAGAAAACAAAATAGTTTCCCAGGTATGTCAAACATTTGGAAACAAAACGATTAAATCCCAAAAATTAACAAGAATTAATCCTTTTAAAATCGTGCTCGCTAGATAAGTGGAAATCAGTTACAGTAATTGTAATCATCTGTCAGTAACAGATAAATTACAGTAATTAATTATCTAAACACAAGTAATCAAATGTATTCAATTACTCAAGTACACAACCGGTTTATTGTACATACATGTATAAAAAACCAAGCAATAAAATGCGAGTAATAATATTGCAAACTACTTTTGAAATAAACTTTAATGATTTTTCTTTTTATGTTTTTAAAAGAAATGTTACATTAGTGTCAAGAATAACAATTCTCAATTTCATAATAATCATAACAGCTTTAGGATAGCCTTTTACATAAAATAGTAGTGTTTACCTACATGACCTGAGATTCAAATGTTGAATAATAAATTAGATTGACTTCAAACTCAAAATCAAATACACTATCTTTGATAAATCAAGTGAAGTGTAATTATTTATCTGCAGAAAAATAGGGTAAAAATCTCAAATAAATCTGAAGTTTTGTTTTTACGATACGACAACAGGAAAGGTCAAATGGCGCCAAAGCTAGAACAATGATTTTTGTGCTAACCCTCGGGCGATTGACAAATGTTGCCATTTTTATAACATTTCATGAATAGAATAAACTGTAACGAAAAAATCAAAACAACAAAAAATCAACAACAAAAAAAAACGTGATACATACTTAATATATCTACAATATTCTTTAACATGTTGAATTTGTGAATTTTATTGATTGAAGTATATCTGTGATATTTCATGTATTTGGAAATGATGTTCTATTAATCATTTTTTCTATTTTTCAGATTGTAAATTAACGGTTCAAGTGAATTGAATATTGAAGAAAGTACGCTCAATGTTGATACAATTTTCTTTTTTAAACAGAGCGGTGTGATGACAAAGATTGAAACTGAAAAGGGAAAACAAATTTTCTTCCTTAAAATTTTGCACTAACAAGAATCAATCCGTACAGAGATCAGTGGCCTGGTACGAATTTGCATCACTTTAAATCTGAAAGAAGTCATCAATTTAAAACAATCAATTGCAGATAAATCTATTTTAATCTGTTTGATAGTCTGAATTTGCTGCAAGAAAAACGTTTCTGGCTTTAAAATAAAAAGTAAGTGTTCCAAGTGCAAACACAATTATTGATTAGTTTGCTTTTTTGTTGTTATTATTTTTTCTTTGCTCTTTTCCATAGATGGATAACTAATTATTAATTGGAGGGTTCTTGTTCCCGGCAGTTAGGTTTTGATGTGTTATAGGTAAACACATGCATCAAATTTACTTATTTCATTTGAGCAGCCTTTTTTCGAGAGAAGTCCAATATGAAACTAAAATATGATAATAAGATTTATCAAGCATTGTAAGTAATATTAACAGAAAGCAATGGTTTGTGTTTAGATATTTTGAAACAATCGGCTAATATTATAGAATACTGTGGATAAAAAACAACTTAATGAAAAGAGACCCCACGAAATGTTTAATAACGTTGGTCATACATTACTTAAATAAAATTACAAAAAAAAATCGAGGTTATAATAATTAAATACTAAACCAATTTCGCAAAGTTAGAATCCAGAACAAACGGATTTTAAACACAACAATAAAATTATAATTTCTACTTTCACGAGTTTGTCAACGTGTGGCTATGAAAACATACACCGCTATATCAAAATGTTGATCAGTACGTCATAATAAGTTATTTTGCTTTTAATCATATTTTACTTCATCTTTTGTCGTTAACAGTGTGAACGGTACCTCTTATAATACTATATAGGCCAGTACATAATTTATATATAAGTTAATTAAATTTTCTTTTAAAAACAAAGTGAACAATGTTTCCAAATTCTTAAACGGTTAAATGCTGAATTGAAACATAAACTAAGTTGCCTATTATATATTGTCATTTACATCGTCTATTCTAAATAACATAACGATAATCAGATATTACAGAAATAAGAACTGCCATATTATTTGTTTTCAAAAAAAAATTAATTCTTATCTCTTTTCTTTGACAACAGAAAGGTTAGTATTGAATTGTCTTTTAGACTATCAAAATTTGATGGAATCATATTTGGTTGTCTGAGACAGTATTCAAGATGATATTAATAACAACAATGCAACACTACAACAATATCTTTCTAGAAATTTCTGACATAACAAGTATTTAAAATATTATAGCGTTTCTATTGTTGTCCTTTTTTGTAATTTGTCGTCCATGGTAATTATGTCTTATAATATCATGAATGTTCATTTTTACTTTGTTGTTAATTACTTTGATTTATCCCTACGCCCTTGGGGCGTCTGTGGCCTAGTGGTTTCGGTCGTTGTGTTCAAACCACTTGCCCCTCACCACTGTGGGTTCAAATCCCGACAGGACTTTGGAATATTTCATGTGAGGAAGCTATCCAGCTAGCTTACACAACGTCGGTGCTCCTACTCAGGTGCCCGTTCGTGCCTGAAATCATGCAAGGAAGGGCACCTGAGGTCTTCCTCCACCGGTAAAGCTGGAACGTCGCGATATGACCTTTACTGTGTCGATGTGACGTAAAACCCAAAAACAAACCTACGCCCTCCTTGTCCCGCGTTTTGTGCTCTCCTGCTTTTTGTTTGATGCTTTGTTGTAACCTGAAATGTCACTTTGCTCTAATGGCATTTGTTCTCATGTTTTGCCATTTTAGTGTATTCGGCAAAGATCACTCTATTTACCGAATGCCTTCTTTTTTCTCTTCTCAACTGGTACTTGTATATGAATCAGTACAACAGTGCAATTATATTTGAATTATTTTTCAACTGATTCAGATACAATAAACAACTTCTTGTTTAATCCTAGAATATAGTTCACAGTATCACAAAATGTTTTCGTCATTTCATTTAAAAGCACACTACTTGTATGATAAATACTTCTTGTAAAAGCAGTTTTCAGCTAATAATCCCTCTTTTAAACAAGATAACGAATTTCTGCAGATGACATTTGATGCCATTCATGATTTTTGTGATTTCTTTTTGTAATCTGCATTCTAATGCAATCAATGCAAATCTCACAAATCTAAGTTTTCTGAAAGAATGCATCAATTGAAACATCTAATTATTTAAAATTAATATTAATTTTATAAGAAATATCTGAAACTGTGCTATTTTGAGAGAAAATTTTATACATAAAGGAAATCCAAACTATTATTCCTTTTTTATTTTTTATGTGTCATTTACATGAATAAAGTGTTAATTTTGGATTCCTGAATGTTTTTTTTAAGCAACGTGTTAGTATAACGCAACTTTTAAATAAACACTTGGTTTAAACTTAGAAATTCAAACTCAAATTAAAAATTGACAAAAATGAAAAGATATTTATATACAAAAAATAATGATTTTGAAAACACATCCACTGTGCATATCTGATCTATAATCTTAATAAGTTTAATTTACATCTAAAATTGCCAAAGCAACATAAAAATCACTGAGGGTACAAAATGCATGCAATGATTGCATTGGAAATTCAAAATTTGTTATTTTAGCAATAAAGGAACTACAAGAACATAATTTGAAAAAAGAACACAAAACTGTAACATGCATGTGCAACGTTTAATTGTTTGACTAAAAACATATTTTTAGCAAATAGTCAAAATAAAACCACCTAAAGCAAATAATCTTCGCCAGTGCCGGGAAATTTTTTTTATCATTAATTTTAAGATAAGTAGGTCCTTTATAAACTAAAAAAAAATAAGAACATAAGCTGTATTTTGCACTACTTTACAGTTTTACTATAGTACCCTTTTAAGTAATATGATTATGAAAATTCATATAACTATGCATGGTTCTGACTTAATTTTCTCTTTGCAAGGATGAGACATGAGGACATAGCTTAAACATTTTGTGTCGCTGCTTATGTACATTGCACTGCACATTTTTAGTCATAATGACATATACAATATAAAAATGATTGAAAAGAATAAATAGTCTAAATCAGCACACCAGCAATGAATTGAATATGTTTTAATTATTGTAATAATATAATGGTTGTATACAAAAGAAATAACAACTTTTTAAAGTATACCTCGACTTTAAAACATGACTATAACATTATTATACAGTTAATATGAAAATTGGTATGGTAGCAATATGTCAGAAAAATGAAACAGAATAGACAATATCATACATTGTTAGCAATACAATTAATTTCATTTTCTACTGATGTATACATTACATTTATTTATTTACTGTGCATAACGGATATTTCGTATTGTTTAGGCACATAAACGTATTTAAGGTAAATTCATGTTTCTTTCGTTTTCTTAAAGACTTCGATAACATTTTATTACTGTTAAATTGTATGCTTTAAGTACATGCTTAACGAATTTTTCTTTCAAGAAATGCTTTAAGGCACGGGATGAGATTCACTTTCAATGATTCAAAAGTTTAATTAACAGTGCAAATATTTCCTGTAAAAGAAAATCGTACAGATAAAATCATTGATGCCTAAGGTTTGGTTATATGTTGGTTAATAGTTTTTTATAGCCCAATTTTTAATCAAAATCTTTTATGTATTGTTTTTAATTATAAACTTTCGGCACCCGCTGTCGAATTGTTTTCGTTGCTTGACTTAAACCACTGCAAGAGGCTTTTGATTACTTCAATGGAACTTCTCTTGTTAGCTTATGGAACGTTAGTGGTGGTTATAGTCAGGTGCCAGTGCGTTTGACCTTGAAGGTGTCAGTGTGCATTAAAAACTCAACTTTACAAACATAAAAGACCATCATTAATACTCTTTCAAGAGTCTTTCAAAATTTTGTCATGCATATTGACAAAATCATATCAACTTAATGTCAGTTATTGAATGAGTACCACTCATTTCTTTCACTTGACATATGAGTTTACAGTAATGATCTCCGCTTCAACACAATAGTTAGAACCTTTTTGAAATATTGTTACAGAATAATAACCATTTTGACATAGAATTTCGGTTTAAATATTAAAACGTCACACATTTTCATTGAATACACTGTAAAATATTACTTTAAACATAAAACATTAATATGTAATAACAGGCATATGTAATAACAGGCATTGCGACATGACAATGTTTTTATTATGACGTTTTTGCATTGACAGCAGTTACTTTAACATATCTGCGTGTTATTTCACTAACAAAAAATAAAGAATAATCAGGTCCGCTTTATTATTGCCAGCTCAAGATTTGTGTTGGCTTTAAATCATGAAACACTTGCACGATTATTTTAATCGCAAAGCAATTAATTAACTGACGGAAAGAAAAAAATCAGCTAACATTATTCATTATTCTTCTACTCACTTAATTCTTGAGTAGAAACACGCTTATCTTTATTTAATGATAGAACACATTAAGTATGTTAAGGTCTTTTTCAGCATTTTGACTTCGCAAAATTCAACATGTTTGTCATGAAAAAAAAACTCTGTATAAGATATACAACATAAATTGTATTTTAAGTCATTCACCGTAAATTCTTTCAAAAAAGTAGCAATGTTTATTATGTCATGTTTTCAAATTTTTGACTGTTACACTTTTAATGTTTGGATGTAAATTTAAAGTTAAGGAAAAGGATGAATCAGTGACGAAAGCAACAGAACGATCGATGAACGCACTAACAGACAGGCAAATGGTTAAAAACATATATATTTGACATTCACTTCTTGCTTTATATTTTGTTAATGCACCTAAAGACATTTTGTACAGTTTTACAAAAATTTAATCCTATCATTGATTGTTTGTTTGTTTGTATAATAAGTAAAATGTAATGGAGAAGTCAGGAAGAAAAAAAACATGTTACCGTGTTGGATTTTTTGTAAAATAACAGTTTCCATGTTACCGTATACATGAATATCAAAACGGTCAAAATACCCACACTGTGTATTAAAACACAACATGTTTAATACACACCATATAATTCACTCTCAATAAATAACAATGTTTCTCATTTTTATATTCAAGAGGAATAAATAAGCATTCATATTTGCGATTTTATCATTTGGAATATCTCAAAAATTTGGTAATAATGCATATAATAAATCATGCTTGATTAAGAACATTTTATTTCCAGGGATGGAATTTGTTTCCAGATCATACTTTCACATTGCATGTATCGTTAAAACGCTTTACAGAAAGATTAATGCTCTTTTTACACATTGACGACAGCTTTAGTGTAAGATGGGATACATAAAGAAAAAAAAGAAGTGAGCGCCACTCATTCACAACTAGGGGACTGTAATTTTGATAAATAGTTTTAAAACCTGGATTTGTTATTATAACACGATTATATATCAGATTATTTTATAATTATTGAAACACTATTAAAATGGAAATTAAATGCTGCAAAATAATCAGGAGGCAACATTCTGTATAAGAAAGTAACATGTTACACAAGACCAACAAAAATGAATAGATAACAATTAATGAAAAACGGCACCCAAGTTTTTTTCTACATACATGAGTTTGATTGCCAAAATTTACAATATGGCGTCTTTTTGAATAGAATGATTGTATTTTCATATATATAGATTATAGCTCGTAAATTTTTATCTTAAATATCATTATTAACAATACAGCCTTTTTCTTTCAAAAATCAATTAGTTTCTTAATTTGTATAACTTACAGAAAATACACAAAATATATACATCAGTAGAAATCTAAATATTTAGAAGGTGGATACAAATATTTGACTGATAATTCATAACGGCTGAAATACCCGAACATGATATGCTAAATATTATATGATGACGTGCAAAATGTAATTGTCGATTATTCGTGATTAAACCATCACATAATGATAATATAGAATAAATGAATAATATATTTAACAATTTACATACCTGTTCCAGACGCATTTATTGAGTGTAAGGACAAATAAAAAAAAATAAGAATATTGCATATTTCTTTTATAAAGCTTTTCCATTTATAACTTATAAATGGTTATAAAACAAATGCATATGCTACATGACTATACAAATAAAGGCAATACTTTTTGTATACTTTTCAATGTCTCAGAAAATAACAACAAATGCATTTTTTAGCGAGATAAAATTTGAAGTTATCACGTTCTGAGATAATTATTTCCTTCGAAACAAATATCATTCCATAAATTTTGTATGATTGTATCCACACATTAACATTGAAACGTGTCTAAAATTAACTTGTTTCTAAATGGACACTTATTGACCAGATTTCTGTTTCTACAGTCTCATCCGTGACGTGAAGCAGTATCAAACTTCAGCAGTAATTTTAGATACGATGAACATGTCAATTTAAAGAAGCAAAGAAATAAAATGCAAATAGTGTTGTCAAAGACTTATATATCACATAATCAAAAAGCTCTAAAATAGATTTTTCTTGAATCCTGGTCCATAATCTCTTTTGCGAGATTCACTGGCACTTCAGGTTGATCAAGTTTCGCCATTTGTTTTGCGAAACCAAAGGTGTTTACATTTTCACTCATTATTGAGAATAAATTTTATCTTCTTAATCTTTGTTGCCTTTTTTTACATGTTTGCAATTTCTTTGTTTTAACTTCTTTTGATTACAATACAATGCTTGAGATAACATGGAGGCGTACATATCGGCATTTTTTTTGGTGTAGAACATGGTCTTACAAAAGCATGAACGTCAAAGTCTGTACATATTTTTGATCTAAAAATTTTGCAATTTCACTGCTTTTGATATACATGTGAAAAGATAACTTTTTGATGGCCGTTAATGTTCACACACGGCGCCAGCTTATGCAGGAGTCTTTACTTTTTACAATGACTTTATTACCCTTCATGCAATATGATTTTGAAAGCATAATGCAGTGAATCATATTCAATTTGACATAAACTAAAGGTCGTTGATTCAAAAACGTCTATACATCATATCTGTTAACTACATGCAATTATTTCTCAGTCTAGAAAGAAATCAGACTAAGCATTTTATATTGGATATGTTATAAAATGATAGATAAGAACAGACCAAAATATAAGTTGTTATTCAAATCAATTTCCTCTCCAATCGTGCTAACAAATTACGTTTCTCCTAGAAAAGATGATAATACATTTTCTATTAAATAGTCGACAGATGATCGATGCGCTCTTGGCGGACAAATATTTTGTTAAAGAGTTGTTTTATTACACTACCATGTTGTTAGATATATTTATGAGTTGAAATAAGAAATGTCTGATATTCCGTCGGAAAACATTATGAAGCAAAATACTATTATACAATCTCATCCATTATAAAGAAATTAGTCATTCAACTGTCAAATGTAGAATTGTCTGTACCTAAAGCTGAAAATCCTATGCCACAGTCTACAACTGACGGTGAGCTAGCTGAGAATTTTGCAGACATTTCATTGACAAAATAGCTAAAATTCGTAAATCACTTCAGGATTTTCCAAGCTTCATTCCAAATGTCAAAGTTCAACCTTTAGAAAATTTCGAGGATCTTACAGATACACAGGTGAAGAGCCTTATAAGTGAACTAAAAACCAAATCGTCTGAGCTGGACTTATTACCCACACTTATATTAAAGTCACATCCTGATGAGCTTCTGCCAATCATTACAAAACTGGTCAATCTATCTATGTCTAAAGGCGTATTTCCAACACAATGGAAACAGGCGGTCGTTAGACCCCTTCTTAAGAAGTCTGGTTTAAAATTACAATTTTCAAACTACAGGCATGTCAGTAACTTATCGTTTCTTTCAAAATTGATAGAAAAGGCTGCGCTCTTCAGACTAAATAACCATGTCGATACCCATAATTTGTTACCCAAAAATCAGTCAGCATACGGCCGTTATCATTCATGTGAATGTGAGACTGCTTTACTCAGACTTGTCAATGATCTTTTTGGCGGTATGGAGAAGCAAGAGGTGGCAGCTCTAATTGCAATAGAACTAAGCGCAGCTTTCGACATCGTTGATCACAACTTTTTACTCCACGTATTACACAGTCAGTATGATGTCAATGGTACTATGTTACCCTGGGTGGACTCGTACCTGCGACCTCGTGGTCGTCGCGTCAATGTTAATTCTACTGAATTGACTCCACGATTGCTGGAATGCAGTGCACCTTAGGGGAGCTGTCTAGGTTCGTAGCTCTATCTCACATATGCGGGAACCCTATTTGGTGTGTACGGCTTTGCTGATGACCACAATGCTAGTCAACGCTTTCGACCAACTTCAGTGACCAATGAACTTAACGCTATAAAGCAACTTGAAGACAGTGCTGTAATCATCAATGACTGGATGAATGCCATTTAACTCAAATTGAACACCAAAAGACATAATTCATTTTGTTTGGTAGTAAAGCCCAACTTGGTAAATGTTCAATTATAGAAATTGATATCGCCGGTGATGAAATTCAAAATGTCAGTGTCATAAGATACTTAGGTGCCTACATAGACAAGGGTCTAAGATTTTTAAAACATGTTAAGACCAAGTGTAGAACTGCCATGTTAAATTATTTGAGAATAAAGAGTTTTCGCAAATATCTGACTCAGGACGCCGCAAAAATCCTAGTATTGTCGATTATAACTCACAATTGGATTATTATTTGCATTTCGGAAAGTGAGTTACAGAAATTACAGTGTATCCAGAATATATGCGCTAAACTTGTTTTGCAACGCGGAAAATATGATAGTTCCAAAGACTTTTTGTTTGAACTGCATTGCAATTGGTTACCAATTAAAGCTAGAATCAATTTTAAAATACTATGTACAATGTATAACTGTTTCATTGGCAATGCTCCGGTTTATCTAAATGAACTCTTACACAAACCTGTCATAAAAAGACCAAATCTCAGATCTGTTGATAATATTGATTATCGTTTTGCTGTCCCCTTTAACAAAAGGAAAATATTTAACGACAGAAGTTTTAGTACCGTTGGTCCAACTCTCTGGAATAAATTGCCTCTGTATATAAGACAGTCTTCGACTTTTAACATGTTTAAGAAAAATGTCAAAACCTATTACTTTAGAGAGTTTTACGCATTGTTTTAAGATTGTGATTGGGCTTTAAACTGATCGAGATGTGGAAATGTGCTTAAATTTTACTGAAATAACCATTAATTTTCATTTTCTTTTAAATTATTTTGTATTATTATTTTTTATAACTATTCTTTTTTAAGTTTTTAATACTTTATATTTTGCAGGGGCTGATTTCTTTTACTTACTTTTTGTAGTACATTAGTCGTGCATATGTGATTTTTTATCTATATGTACATACTTTTATTATCCTTTTGTACAACGCCATTGAATATGTATATGGAAATAATCGTCAAAATAAATAAAACAGTTTCACTTTCAGTTACCTTAAAGTAAAAGAAAATAAAAGTTAATGATTGAAAAGTTTAATTTTATTGTAACATATTTTATGTTCATTAATTATATACATATTGATGGACAGTTTACATGATTGTGAGAGGAAAAAAAATTAGCGCATCGATGCAGAGCTTTTTGGTCTTGAAAAATGTATCACCAGTCACGCATATAAACCAGAAATCTTATCGTCATATTGCACTCAGACGATTCTGAAAATAGTCTGTCAAACTATATGCATAGTCAATGAGTAATAACTTTTCACAACGACGAGCTGGAAAAACATATTTGTTGCTACTTTAAAGCTGTTAATATTTTTTGACATTTTGTTGAGCCTTTTCTTAATATCAAATATTCATAATCTTCGTGACATTCGTAAAATTATCCAATTCTGAACTTGTCAATCAGTTTTGTAAAATATTTGTTTTAAAGAAATTTGATTTATGATTAATTTGTATCCTGAGTTTCTATTCATGATATTTTAAGAACCTTTATTAAAATAAATACTGCTTTGTATTTTTTGTGAAAACATAAAAGAATGAAGTTATGTTTAGATATTGAACAAAACGTATTAGTATGGGACAATCGATCATATTGTAACAAAATAATACAAATATCAAAATAGTTTACATAAATAAAACAAAATGAGAACACTGTACATTTATCTGAGGAAAAACGTCCATGTAATTCTAAATAGTTTGTCCCAAGCACTACAACTGCAAGATGATATATCTGTATGTGTATGTGGCAAATAAATATCAATTGATTGTTTATCTCACATTCAGTTGGCCATTTTACAAATTTAAAAAAAAAACACAATTGTGATTGATAATTCTAGTAAATATATAATTTAGGAACTTAAAATATGGTATATGGCTGGGAGTCGACATTTTATTCTCTTACAATACTTCTAACATTGTCGGTCAGAAAAATATCGACATTTGTATTGCAATTCAATTGTATACAACCGTGTTATGCCTTAATCATAGACTGACTTACAGAACTATTTGCTCTTTCGAATATGTGCACTGGCATAGTACGCCATGGAAACCGTAATTAACTGAAAAGTCGTGCCCATCCTCAGATAGCAGACATAATAAAAGCAAATGATTTTTTTAATTGTTGACTTTTTTGTTGCAGAGGGACATGCTTATGTTTGCGAGACACCTTATGTCTGTAGTCTTGAATGTAACATGTGTATAAGTATATCAAGATTCAGATTAATATCTTTTATTCATAATTTGTAAATTTTACTCACCAGATGGATTGCATATTAACCAATTTTGTTAGAATAACACATGAACACTCCGTGTCGTCAAATTTTAAAACTAATAAAATTAAAATGTCTACATACTTAAATAATTTTCACAATTCCAAACATTCATTTTGATACTGTTTCCCCAAGATCAGAATTAAACTTAATTAACAAGAGCATTCAAAATGAAAAAGATAATAGTTATTCAAAACGGAAAACAATGAGTATTAATACAATTGATTGATTTAAGTTTATATGGGATATTCATTAACTTACTTTTTCAGCGTCGTGATAAGCGATGCAAATTTGTTCTGTTGAATGGTATTCAAGTTCCTCTGTAAACAGTAATTTACAAACATTACATTTTACATGGTATGTACAGGTATATTAGTTCCAAGTTATGCCTTTCTTTTTAATTATATGTAGACATATAAATTTTTAAACTGCGAAAAAGGAAATTAAAGAGAAAAAAAGAAATTAAAAAAGAGACATGTGGATCTCATCATTTTTGTAAATAACACAATACCTTGCATAATGTGCAATAAAATTAAACAAACATTTTTCTCATCTTTATTATAAAGCTTAAAAAATAAATATTGATCAATATGTTTTCAACAATAACAACTTGTTTTTATTTTTATACATGTAATGTTTGACACTAGCAAAAAAAGTAATGCAAAATAAATTTACTTTGTATGACGCTATTTGAAATTATATAACACTCTCTTCTTAGTAGTCCAGACAACGGTACTCAAGTTGCTTTGTGAAGCATAAAATTATTTTATATTTTAAATTCGGATTCATGAATGGTTTGCAATGTAAAAATACCATAGATGTGTTGTGTTTTCAGCTTGTCATATTGTATGAACGTCTTTATGAGAGGTGTATAATTTGTATACACAATTGTAGTTAGATCGTTGGAGAATAAGAACAATATTATTACAAAACGGGCACGTAATACGATAGTTTGAAATCCAACGATTGTTCATATGTCTATTAATGGACGAATATGGTCGTATAATTTTTGCAATTGTATTTACAAATAGTGGACGTGTCCGTTGTTTGTTCCCCACGGAGCAATTATTGGTAAATTTTTCTATTTCTACAGTAAATTCCACTACAGGGCATTAAGACATTTAAATGTATTTCCTAATTCAATAAAACGCACAAAGACTTTGGTCAGATATCATCGGTTTAAGCATAGCAAAGACATAGTGTATTGATTGAGAAGGTTTATATATATTATCTAGTTATTCTACTTTCATTACTTTTTAGTTCAAAGTGTTTTCTACTTATCATGGCAAAATCATATATAAATCATAGAAACAGTAATAAATAGCTTATATTCACTTTTAAAATCTTTATTGTATGTGGTATAATTAAATGTGTAATATAGTTGTACGTGGACCTCATGTAGCTTCCATGGTTGATTCCAGGTTATTGTAGTTTAGAGTTTCTTCCATTTATTTGGGAAAGTTGCTTATTTGATCCATTTCACTCTTAATTTGTGTGGATAAGATAGGTTCTAAGATTTTGCTTTTTTTTCTATGTCTTTTCTATATGTTTTAATGTGTTTTAATCAAATTATAAGAACGTAGATTTTGATCAGTAGCAATCCCACAAATGATGTTGGATTCATTATTATTATTGTACAGTGTAATAATTCTTGTACTATGTAATTCAAATAATTGTATTAACGTGTGTTTTAAACTCGAATGAAATTTGATCAGATACAAATATCTCAATGATTACTACAACCTATCTAATCGAATTTTAACTACCCTTGTTTTCTTCTCTTCTTAATTAACAAACCTGACATGTTGTTGAAGTAAAAATGTAGCTCGTTTTTGTACCTCTTAATCTTTTTAAATGTTACATACATGTTACGTGTTTAGAAATAAACTAAAACTATTATGCGTGATTTCTGAACACTGCATAATATTTTATTTCAAAGAAGGTATATTATAAATTATGTGCACATCTCAATCATTCTGGCAAATATCAACGGAATCAATCTGTTTTCTATAAACTGTAATTTTCTCTCTATATTATTGAATCATATAATTGACAAATCATCCAGATGTAGGCCAAACCTGAAGTACAAAATTGCGGTTCACCATATGTGAAATATTCACTTAATATTTTAAATCCTACAGATTCATAATAAAATAATGCAAAAGTGGAGTAAGATACAGTATAGGAAAAATAAAAACAACTTTAAAATTTTATTCGTTTTGTTCAAACATGTTGTATATCTTATTAAATGTGTAATGTATTGAAGATATTCAAACCGTTTAAAAAACTATTTAAGGGTTATATAATATTTTCATTGAAATTATAAAGATAATTTTTCCTTAACATATCTTTTTCAAAGATGAGAAGACCTGTACAAGAGCTCTTATCTTAATAAATACCCCTTTTACCATGCCAATACATTTCTTTTTTCCCAGACAAGATAATAAGACTTTTTTAATAAACTTTTTTGACTGAATAATGTTTGGTTTCTTTGTCTAAAACTATATTCTACATTTGTCCGCCTTAACATTTTTTGTAGAAATAACTTAAAATACTTTGTCTGCTGGACAGTTATGGGTGAAAAGAAATAAATGAAAAACTTACATTGAAATTAATAATAATATGTTTCGTATGATTAATTTTTTAAGCTCTCTGATGGTTTTGAAAAAAATGAAATACTAATGTTTTGTATAGCTGTGTTATTGTGTTATATTTTTTGTTTTTGTTTTAAACATATACTTTCTTTACTTTAGTAAAATATTAACAATATTGTTTGCTCTTTATACTCTAAGATTTCAGCATTTTCAAAATCCCAAACTTAAGGAATATTAAATTGTTATTATAAATCAGATACAAAGACAATGTACGATGGTTTTGTTCGTTGGTATGTTTTGGTTGTTATAAATCAGTCGATGCTGAAATCATTATCATAGTTTTGGATCTGTCTGTTTCAAATTTGTCAGACTTTAATCATATACACATACATGCACAGTGCGTTAACTGGAGTACAGGCAGCTATTAATTACCAACACTGCAAAGCATGATCATTAATTGGATAATTTTTATGGATGTAAATAAATGTGACGATAGGGAATGAGAACAAACTTACACACAAATGAAATCTTAAATTTTATGTGAATACGTGAACAGCGTCACCCTTAAAACATTTCTTAAATTATTCCGAAAAAAGGGTAAATTAAATGCAGTAGCATTTATGTGACAGGTTGTAGACAAAAACAAAATTTCAGAGGAAAGTTCTTGACTTCAATTTTGTTAGCAAGAGAGAACAACTAGTATTTCAATGATAAGATCGTAAAAATAAGGAACAACGTTGTTTACTATCATCTGTAAAACATGAAATTAATGTTATTGTTCACAGACAGAGAAACGAGATTGACTGAAACAACCTAACCAATCTGTCAGAAAGCAGACGAAATGAAATAAACCCATTTTTCTTTTGTGACAGATTGCAAAAAAAGTGTTTATTCATGAGTCACCATATAACTGCAATAACAATAAGGCATTTTTTTAAATCCATATTACAGTTATAGGCCGTTGAAAGAGTCATATTATGCTCTCAAAGAAGAGTATAAAATTTCAACATGTTTCAAAGCCTTATTTCAATGAACTTTTAAAATATTTAAGGTATTACAAAAACTTTAACGTAAATTCTAAGTCGAAAAGGGGGCATAATTCTGTCAAAATGCTTAATACGGTTACCTCCTCCTGTTTACAGGTTGGGGTTATGATGGTCAACAAGTACATGCAAAGTTTAAAGGCCATATGTCAATTGAATTTGAAAATATTTGAGGTATTACAAAAACTTTAAGTCGGAAAAGGGGCATTTTTCTGTCAAAATGCTTGAAAGAGTTACCTCCTCCTGTCTACAAGTTGGGATCATAATGGTGAACAAGTTTGCAAAGTGGTTACGCCGACGCCGACGAAGACACCGACGCCGATGCTCGGGTGACTACAATAGCTCTACTTATTCTTATCGAATAATCGAGCTAAAACGTAGTGGTTGTGTTTTAATAATAAAATGTATTGAAATACTTACTCAAATTCAAGTGCATTATTTTTGATGTTTTGTCTGAGGAAAAGTAGACGTTAGTGTAAAAAACGTGTCTTCCATCCCAGAAATAATAAAAAATATAATATCTGAGATGTGTTTGTTCGCTTTCATTTTGTTTGTCTTTCTTTTCGAAGCACCAAAACAGTATAGGTCATATGGCGCAGGAACTATGAGCTAACCTCGCGAGTTACATATTTCAAATGAATTGAACATTGTTTATACTAGTGTTCGGACGTAAGAGCAGTTGCAATTATCATGGCATATCATGAATAGAATAAACTGTGCCGAGTCAGATATATGCCTTCAATGTTTGCAATAATTTACCTGGCATTATATCTGTAATGTTTTACAAAACAAGTTGTGAAAACAAATTCAGATACATCTTTTATACCTTTACAATATTCATTTACATTTTGAAGTTGAGGAGTTTATAGGTTGAAATAAATATGTGAAATAACACGTATTGCATGTGAATGTTTTTCAAAAGCCATTCCATTAATTATTGTCTTTTTTTGTTTTTAGATTTATATTCACGATACAAGTTCATTATAAATTTTGGAGTGAATACACTCAATAATCATAAGACTTTCTTGTTTACAGAAAGTGGCGTGAAGAAACATATTAAAGCTTGTGATGGAAAAACATTTTTCCTTTGAGTCTTGCACAAAGCAGCTTTAATTCATTTAATCCATTCAGAGGTCAGTGTCTGATCCGAAAATGCATTAATACAAATTTGAAAAAAGTCATCAATTTAGAACAATCAAGTTCAGATATTTCTATTTTAATCTGTTTGAATGGCTCAATTTCATGCATAAGGGGATCAATAATTTCTTTTGCTCTTTCCAATCAATTTCAAAACAATCGAATATTGTTTAAGCTAAGTCTGGTACTCGGACTTGACAGGTGTTAAAATGTTCTTGACATTCTTTGTTTGCACAGTAAAAAATTTTATGAGATCAGTACGTAACACCGTTTAATCTTTAAAATTGATGTACATTATTCCATTTAATCTTTGAAATTGACGTATTTCATTTTTAAATATTATATTATAAATCATATTTCTCATTTAGCAGATTATAAATTAACGATTTTGTAGAAGGTCATTTGTGATTTTGACGTATTACATTTGAATGCTACGGAATTATTGTTACATTTTTTAAATTATTTTGAATTTTTTAGTTTTTAGATTGTAAATTGACAATACAAGTTGATTTAAAATTTTAAGTAAGCATGCTCAATATTGATAAAACTTAGCTTAATACATTTAATTTAAATATACCCTAAGAGCACTGGCTTTTATTCAATCGCTCTGTTTAAATAAAAAAGTGTTGAGAAGCATATTGAATCTGATAAGAGAAAACACATTTGCTTCCTTCGAGTTTTGCACTGAGAACAATCAACTTAAATCCATTCAGATTGCATTCATTTGAATTGGAAAGAAGTCACTAATTTAAAACAATCAATTTCAGATATTTCTATTTTACTTTGTTCTATTAAATGCAAGCAAAATGTCCTGGCTATTAAATAAAAACAAGTGACCTAAGGGCACATATAATTTCTATTGCTCTCTCCACTGACATATAACTAATTGTTAATTGGACAGTAGTTTTTTCTAGAAGATTTAATGGAAAATTATCAACGTTTCCAAAGTTTATCTAAGCAGTTTTATTTTATTTTTCAATATAAGTCCAATTGGGAATAAAGATAATCATAGAATGAATTTTTAAAATATTGAAGCCTTGTTTATTTTTTAGAAAATTCGTAAAAAATATTAACAACATGATTAAAGTTGTTGGGGCTTTAAATACAGATGATATTGATGAAATTAGACACCCTATACACTTTTTAAATACAACTGTACGAACCGCCAATAAGAACCAATCATAACGCCTGTCATGCATCGCAAAGATAAAGTTCAAAATATAGTTTCGAGGTTATATACTAAACATACTTGCATGATGGTAAAGTCTGTGGCCGGCCTGAAGCGTTTGATAAACAAGAAAGTAAAAGTTTGACTTTAAAACATGTGCCGGTGAATAAAAAAATCAATATCAAACAGCCTTTATTTATACTTTGCTTCATTGTTTTGTCTTGAGTAATGTGTACGTTACATTTTATAATACTATATATTTCAGCACAAATTTTATAATTATATGAGTTAATTAAGGGTACATGAGGTACATAATTATGCTTTCTGATTATTTTACCGTTACATGCTAAAAAAAATAACATGAACTAAATTTGCTATTATCCTATTGTATATTGTCATCTACTTGGTCAATTTTAAATAACATAACGATTATCGGATATTACAGAAGTAAGAACTGTCATATTATTTGTTATCGAAGTAAACTTGCTTCTTATCTGACCATCAATTTATCTTTTCCTTGACAACAAATAGCTTTGTAATAAATTGGTTTTTATATGATCGAACCTTGATAAAGTCATATTTGGTTGTCTCTGACCGTATGCAAGATGATATCAATTACACTGATACACAATATTTTTTTAGACATTACAAGTGTGAAAAATGACACTGAATATCCTTTAATGTCCTATTATGTGACATTTCAATGGTTAGTATGTCTTTCATTATGCTATGTTGAGACCAGCTCATGTTTTTATTGCAAAAACCATGTCTTTAATTCTACTTTCCATTTTTAACTGCATCCCTTTTTGGTTTGGATTTTATTTAATATGCGCTTTGTTTATTTTGTGAATTACTATGATGTTTCCTCCCCCCTCCTTGTCCATAGTTTTTGTCCTCTTGCTTTTTGTTCGGCGTATTTTGTGGCCTGAAAGTCACTTTGCTCTGTCGACATTTTCTCTCATATTTAACCTTTTAAAAAAAAAAACACTTTTTATTATTGTATTAGGCGAAGGTGTTTCTGTTGACCAAATGCTTTCCATAAAATGTTACTTGTGCATAAATAAGAATAACATATTGTTTTTATTTAAAGTAAAAATGATTCAAATACAGCTTGTTATTTCATCCAAGAACATAGTTTATAGTATCACAGAAATTGAATGTTTTCGTCTTTCGTTTAAAAACTGACTACTGGTCGTGTTGATAATGCTTGCAAAATCAGTTTTCAGTCGAAGGATTCGTCTTCATATGAAGATAACAAATTTCTGCAGAGGACATTTGATGCCTTTTATGGATATTTTTATCAACTGCATTCTAATGCTATGAATTCCAATTATACAAATCAAAGAGATCTGACAGAATATATCAATTAAAAAACTGTCACTTCCTTCATCTGATTTCTTCAAATGTGAATTTAATAAAAAAAAACCTGGAACTGCGCTATTTTGAGAGAGAATTTTATACCAGTTTCCTGAAACAGATCTCCAGGGGAATCCGAACTAGTTTTTATCTTTAATTTTTAAATATGTCATTAACATGTAAAAGTGATGACCTTGCAAACCTGTGTATTTTAAATCAAAGTGTTAGTATAAACACATGGTTTAACCTTAGAAAAAATGACAAAATATAAATAAATAAATAAATAAATGAACAATAAAAAAACGATTGAAATTTAAAACAACAATTACCTATATGCATATCTGGTTTATAATCTTTGTTGTGTTTTTTTTGCTTTGTGGAAGTGCTTAAAGGTGCCAAAGGCAACATAAAACACCGAGGGTACAAAACGAATGCAATGAATGCATTGCAGATTGCGTATGCTATTTAAGAAAAAATGAACTACAAGAACAAAATTTGAAACCAAATTCGGAATTCGGAAATTTTGAGTAGACAGGTTTTAACTATTAAAAATAAAACGAAAGGACTTGGGACTGTACGATTTGTTCGTATAAGGAATGATTCCGATTGGATTTTCGGTTTAGCAAAGCTTCACTGTATTAAGGTATATGAACATGTACAGATGTGTTATCATCAATATATCATAGTCACTATTTTAGTGAGCAAAGCAACAATTTTTTTTTCAAGTATATTCAGACATTACAGACTTTATATTAGTATCATTTATTCTGTTCAGTTAAGAACTTTGTCTTCATACATTTATCTATGGGTATTACAATAATATTATTTTGACGTTTTTGCATTGAGAGCAGTTATTTTCACGATCATCGGTTTATTTCACTAACAAAAATGAACAATAATCAAGCCCGCTGTATTATTGACAGCTCAAGATTTGTATTGGCTTTAAATCCTGAAACACTTGCACGATAATTTTAATCACAAATAATTAATTAACTGACGGAAAGAAAATAAAACCCAGCTTAACATGATTCATTATTCTTCTTTTGACTCGAATTCTTGAATAGAAACACACTTTCTCTATTGTACGAGATTACATAAAGTATTTAATGGTCTTTCTCAGCATTTTTACTTTTCAAAATTCAAAATGTGTGCCATGAACAAAAAAAAACTATTTGTATAAGATAAACAACATATCTTATATTAATGTTATACATATACTACATGATGATGTCAACCACGTGGTGAATGGTTGTGTGTGGGTCGCTGGCTTGGTGTATTGGTGGGTCAATTCCCTTTAAATTTAATCATAGTTGGCCCGTTGCTGCGCTGGACTGAATGATACGTGCTATACTGCCCTGTGTATATATTATAGGTACACTATACTATCATGTGTACATGTACTATATAATCATGTATTTATGTGCTATGCAATCATTTGAATATGTGCTATACAATCATTTGTATATGTATATTTGGAACTGTATAATCTTTTATGTTTAAGTTGTATACTCATTTATATATGTACTATAAAATCATTTACATGTGATGTATAATCATATAATACATTATTGCTTATGTACTGTACACAGTAACCTTTTTTTTTTTTTTTCTCACACAATCTCAAATAAAAATTGTGATTATATACAAAAGTATACAAAAAAAGCTTGGTTCAGGATACAACTATATTATAACCAGTCATCTGTTTATCACACTTATATTATGGAACACCTACAAAATTAGAATTTGATGATATTTATTTAAAAGATGTCTTGGTGTTGCACATAATATCATATTATAGACTATAGAAGACAATTCTTCGCAATTCTAGTGGCAACATCATTAACTATATAACTTTTTTTTTTCTTCTTTTTTCTCTTTAGTTTTAAATTCATTGTTTTAAAGACATTTTAAAATTTTCTGTTAATCAGTGATTAAAGTCATGTTCATATCAATTTTGGTTCAAAAATTAAAAGGTGTCATAAATAAATAACTAAAAATGCCTAACTTATATATTCTAACATAATTAACACATGAAATAAATTATCATTGACTTTCTTAAAAGCTGATTTCATTATCTTGTATGTAAAGATTTTTTCTTTATTTTTTCCCCTTTTTTGTATGAGAACTTGTCTTCTGTTCTTTTTTCCATATGTAATTTTTTGCATAATGGATGTTGTTGCAAGTTCCTTTTTTCTTTCTTTATTTTTTCTTAGTTTATTCATGCTAAACTATATTTTTACTTTATTGAGGCCATATTATTTAGCGTTGTTTCACTGGGATTATATATTAATTTCAGTCAAGTGTAGTTATTTTGTACAATGGATATATAATGATGAATGTATTAAAATAACAATTGTCAATGAGTAATCTTAAGATTTTCTCTTATAATTGCCGAGGTTTGAATGATAGCATTAAGAGGCGTGATATTTTTAACTTATTCCATACCAAAAAAGCTGATATACTCTGTCTACAAGAAACTCATTTCATTAAAGAAATTGAAAAAAAAGTTTACTCCGATTGGGGTGGATTATGTTTTTTTAGTCATGGAAGGTCAAATGCTAAGGGTGTAGCCATTTTATGTAGGAAAAATTTAGGTATTAAAATAAATTCAGTTAAAACTGATGACTCTGGAAATTTTATAATTTTACAAGTATCAGTTGATTCAATAAATTTTCTACTAGTTAATGTTTATGCTCCAAACATTGATAGCCCTAATTTCTTTAAAAATATTTTTGATGTTTTAGATTCTTTTAGTGATAATGATTCATTAATTTTTTGTGGAGACTTTAATCTTGTTCAGAATCCAGACTTAGATTACCATAATTATAAATCAAAGGTTCATAATATTAAGGCTAGAAATTTTTTATTAGAAGCTATTGAAGATAAAGACCTAATAGACCCTTTTAGAGAATTACATGGTGATGTCAGAAAATATACATGGAGACGAACTAACCCTATACAACAAGGCAGATTAGATTTTTTTCTTGTAACAAGTAATCTGTATCAGTTTGTACGTAAATGTGACATAGATGTTAGTTATAGATCTGATCATTCTATTATATATTTAGATTTTTGTTTTGTTCCTGTTAGTCATGGGAAAGGTTTATGGAAATTTAACAATGCTCTTTTACATGATATTGAGTTCCTTGATATAATAAATTAGAAAATAGATGAAATAAAATTACAATATTGTTTACCAGTTTATGAAATAGATTATATTTTAGATATACAAAATACAGAAATAGATTTTGTTATTAATGCTGAACTTTTTTTGGAGACACTTTTAATGGAAATCAGAGGTAAAACTATTTCTTATAGCTCGTGTAAGGCAAAGGAAAGAAATGTTTATGAAAAACAACTAATGGAAGAAATTATTCATATTGAACAAAATTTAACAATTGAAAATAAAGACAAACTTTTACATTTACAAAAGGAATTGAATGAACTTAGATGCAATAAAATTAAAGGTGCTATGATCAGGTCTAGGTCACAGTGGATTGAATTAGGAGAAAAACCTTCTAACTATTTTTTGAATTTAGAAAAATCACATTGTTGAGCTAAAACAATTCCTTTCCTAGAACTTGATGACGGAACTTTTATATATGATCAAAAAGATATACTTACAGAAACTTGGTCTTATTATGAAAATTTGTATAAAAATGTTGTTTTGACTGATGACTCTGATATTGATAAAGAATTAGAGAATTGTGATATTACTATGTTGTCTCAGGATCAATCAGCAAAACTAGAAGGTCTCCTTTCGTACGATGAAGTCTCTTTTACATTAAAAAATATGAAAAAATGATAAAAGTCCTGGATGTGATGGATTTACAGTTAACTTTTTTTAAAACCTTTTGGAATAGAATTGGACATTTTGTTGTGAAAGCTATTAATTATGCATATAATGCTAATTCATTTTCTAGAAATCAGAAATTAGGAACCATAACATGTATTCCGAAAGAAAACAGGCCAAAACAATTTCTAAAAAATTGGAGACCAATTACCTTATTAAATGTAGTATATATAATTAGCTTCAGGTAGTATAGCAAATAGATTAAAAACTGTTTTAGATATTTTAGTGTCAAAAGATCAAACTGGATTTGTTAAGAATAGATATATTGGTGAAAATACTAGATTATTATATGATATAATGAAGTTTACTGAAGATAATAATATGCCAGGTTTAATTATGATGATAGATTTTGAAAAAGCTTTTGATACTCTGTCTTTTACATTTATTGAGAAATGTCTTTCGTTATTCTGTTTTGGTCCTATGTTTAGGAAGTGGATATCTCTGTTTTTATATAATACTGAAACTTGTGTCATATTAAATGGTTTTTTATCCAATTTTTTTAAAGTTAGACGAGGTTGTAGGCAAGGCGATCCAATTTCACCATATATTTTCATTTTATGTGCAGAGATATTAGCAGTAAAAATAAGACAATGTAAGGATGTTAAAGGCATAATTATAGATGGGGAAGAATATAAAATTAATCAATTTGCAGATGATACATCACTTCTATTAGATGGTTCAGAAAAATCTCTCAATACTGCTTTGAAGTTATTAAGTAAGTTTACAGAAATTTCTGGATTAAAGATAAATTTTGACAAAACTAAGGTTATTTGGATAGGCTCTCTTAAATATAGTACAAGGTCAATTAAGACAAGATGGAAATTAACTTGGGGTGATACTCAGTTCAAATTGTTAGGTTTAATATTTGATGTTGATTTAGAAAAAATGATTGACTTAAATTTTAATGAAAAACTTCAAAAAGTAAAAAATAGTATCATTCACTGGAAAAAGAGAATATTAACTCCAATAGGAAAAATTGCTGTTATTAAGTCAATATTGCTTCCTTTATTTACTCATTGTTTCACAAGCCTACCAACACCAAATACTGTATTTTTGAAAACACTTAATGACTTATTTTATGATTTCATTTGGGAAGGCAAGGCAAAAATAAAACAATCAGTACTTATTAAAACATACATAGAAGGCGGTTTAAACATGGTTGATATTTATAGTTATATACATAGTTTAAAGATAAAATGGTTTAAAAGATATGTTAGTAATAGCAAAAGTAAATGTTATAAGCTAGTAAACACATTGTTTAATATTGATAAAATTTTTAACACTGGAAAGATGTTTTGTAATTTGATTATTAGTAAAATAACAAATTCTTTCTGGATTGATGTTTTAAAAGCTTATATGGTGTTTGTAGATAAACTTTGTATAGATAATATAGAGCAAGTATTACATATGCCACTTTTTTACAATCACAACTTTTTAGCAGGAAATAGATATATTTACATTCAGACATTATATAATAAAGGAATCAGATTTGTAAAAGATATTATAAATGAACAGGGTAACTTTGTAGATTTGATATATTTAGAACAGGTCACAGGTAAACCTGTGAACTTTTTACAGTATCATAGTTTAAAACAGGCAATAAAAATGTACATGCAAAAGTTAAATATTTCTATTAGTAACAATTTGCTTAATGTTCAATATCCTATAATAAATTGTTATGTTAAACCTATTTTAACTATGAATAACAATAAGAAATATGTTTATGAAATTATAGCTAAAAATTCAGACATACCTACAAGTCAAGAAAGGTGGAACACATGTTTTAAAAGATAATAACATTAATTGGCAGTTAATATATAGTTATGTTTTCAAATGTTCTAAAGATTCATATATTCAGTGGTTCCAAACAAGAATTATTCATAGAACTTTAGCTACAAACTCACTTTTGTTTAAAATGAAAATTGTTTGATAATAAAATGTGTACTTTTTGTAAATGCTGTGAAGAAACACTTTTACATTTATTTTGGGAATGTCAGAAAATTCAAAGCCTATTTCAATACCTTAGAGAAAACTTACATAATTTTGACGATGTTCTTTGTTGTAAATCATTCATATTAGGTACAGAAAATAAAGATTTTAAATATGACATATTGTTTCTAGAATTGAAAAGATATATTTATTTGTCTAAGAGAAAAAACTTTTTACCTACATGTATTGGTTTTAAAAATAGTTTGAAATTAGCATGGAATATCTATAGAAATACACATTTGACAGATGATGAAAATAATAGATGGTCAATTATAAGATCCTTAATTGCTTAAACTACACTTAATATGTGAAACAAAACTTTACCTCGTAACAGATTGTTTAATTGTTTATTAATAAGTAGTAATTTTTATTGGTAAAATATTTTGGAAAATAGATGAGTTTATTGTATGCATGTTGTTTATATTTATATGCAAAATATATACTGTAGTTGTATTTGACAATATTTACATGAATATAATTATTTTGCAACATGTATATTGTATATTAACAATGTAAGGTATGATGGAGGATGACCCCGACCCCCTCATACCTATTACGGGTAAATAAACGGGGTTACCCAGATGGGGCCTCAAAAAAAAAAAAAAAAAAAAAAAAAAAAAAAAAAAAAAAAAAAAACATATCTTATATTATATTTTACAGTCATTCATCGTTAAATTTAATAATACTAGTATGCAACCTTTCTGTTGATAACATTGACGCTTTTTACCGATACACTTTTAATGTTTAAGTGTAAAATAAAAAGTTCGAAACAGAATGAATTATTGACGAATGCAACACAAAATTGTAAACCAAGTTAACTCAATACAGTATGATCATTGAACGCACTTACGAAAACAAACTGCCACACGAAACTGGTTAAAAAGGATATATTTGATATTCACGTCGTGCATTATATTTTGATACTGCACTTTAACAAGCGAGCATCCTTGCACGAGGTAGCATACATTTATATACATTTCATTATTGCATTGATTTCAAAATTGCACGAAATTGTATTTGTATTATAGCATTATTATTGTGAAAACAAACGACACAAGTTTGTTTTATTCCTTTATTGCACGAATAAACTATCTTCTGCGTGTGCGTTGCATCGTTTTATGCAGAAGAAGGATTTCGTAAATCATTTAATTTACTTTTGGAGAATTTAATGGCTCTCTTTTTTGCTTACAAAATTCAAATGCATACTTTATTGCAATTAAAGTGAATCCATCAAATAGCATAGGTTAAATTAAACTGCATACCTTTGTTATTTACATTAAAAAACTGCAAAAAATGCAATTGCGTGAACTATTTTAGATAAGCAAATCATTGAAGTTACTTTGATGAAAGATAAACCCCTGCCAGCATGATAATTCAGTGTTTATGTGGTTAAGATGTATAAAGTTATAGCTCAAATTCACACAATATGTTTCTGATATCAAAGCTATGTTTTTTAATCATTTGTCAATAAAGGGGACAATTGTTGTCGTAAATATTGTTTAAAAAACATTTCATTGAAGGCAAATTAAAGTATAATTTAAGTAAGTCAAAATAACTGTCATCTTTGCTTTCTCTTCTTGATAAATTTTATTGTTCCTAAGGTAAACGTTAGATTTATTTTTTTACTGTTCTCATATCAATATCTTTGAAACCGAATATGCAAGCACATAATGAACATTGTTTTTCAACCATCGAAACACGTCACTACATTATTTTTATTATTTTACGTTTTTCGTTTAAATAATAAAAGGTTGCATGATAAAAATTGATTAAATGGAGCATTATCAAAATAACTTTTAGAATGAAAATCAAATCAAAACTCATCTAGACTTAAATTATGTGAAATATATTAGAGATTTATCTTTTACTTAGTAATAACTTTTATAAAAGTAAATTTCTTATCGAGATAAGACCAGGTATTAAATTCAATTTATCAATTGTTTGCTCTTAAACTTGTCATAAATCTAATTGCATGTTGATTTGAAGCTCACAAATGTATTTAATATGTTAAGGAAATTTTATTTTTAGGAAAATTTCAGCTCCTTCAATTGTTCAAATTAAATGATGCACATATATCATTGGAGTAAGTTATGCTGAGATACTTACATGAAAATGGACATAACGTGCTAACTTAGAACAGTTAATTTAGCTTTGAAATTTCATACGATTATATCACATAACAATAGAATTTGAGTTTAAGTTTAAAGTCAGTCTGGAACACAATATGACTGTCTAGCTGTCGTTTGAATAAAATATATCTAATCCGTTGCGAAAACGTCAGTGTTAAGGGTCCTCTAAATTGAACGTTAGATGATACTATATGTCTTAAGAAATATATGTAAACAGTTTGGTGATACTTCGTGTTTCTTTGTATCATTTAACTTCAAATATCAAAATCATTTACATTAACTGCATAATAAAACCAGTTATTTTATGAAGATAATGATGCTGAATAAGAATTCATTTCGATTTTATTATGATATTAAAGAAACCTGGAGACATTTCTTCTCAAAGTGCATGTATTTCTGTCATTTATATGTGCAACAGATTCGTATAATGCTCATCATTTGGCATTTTTTAGCACTCAATTTGTTCATATCAAACGCGATATGATAATTATAAAACTGCTGTTTTTTATTGTACGTGATAAATATGTCTTGTATCTAACTTTTGTTTATTAAACTATTACGCCAATATTAACACTTTTTTGATAATATCTCTCGACAGTCAGTCCAAGAAACCAACTTTCCGGGATAACTTACCAGTTATTACCGCGTCAAGTGACCATCATAACTTATTTATCCGCAAGTGCGACTACACCCCCTCTCCCTATGTTACAACATGTGTGTGCTATTTTTTACGAATTTAATAAGCGTTGTTTTTATTATTTTTTTTTAAGTTCATTTGAAATATGTAATAAATATGTATTGTTCCGTATACATATGTATCTTACTTAAAAAAATCACCTCTATTTTCATTGTCTCTTCAAAGTCATTTTAACTTAGATTGTATTTTAGGAATTAAAGGACTTTAGTCAAATAAATAACATATTTTGTTTGACAAGTTGAATATCGTTATTAGTTACCTGCTAGTCAACTGAGTAATACAAATTGTTGAAAAGGATGTTTTACTACATGCTTTTGAAAAGAATGTAAATGCAATTAATTACATATAAATTGCTAAGCTGAAAGAAACCTCAAAATACGATAATCGTTGTTCAAAAGAAAGAAACATAATGTCAATGTCCGAATGTTTTTGTTTTCTTTCATTACGCTAAAACACCGTAAAATAATGTTAATAGGATTTGGACCAAAATTGCGTGATAACGTCGCGTAAAATGGTTTGTTTTTGTTTTTCATTCAGAAGGGATAGTTGAATAGTTCATATCATAAATAACTTCAATCACTGTTGTGTAAAGTGTGAAGAAGACTTATAACGAAATTTAAATCAATAAGTAGGGTTTAGTAAGGGCAACAAGTTAAAATATGAAATTAAAGATCAACTGTGAACTTTGGCATCCAATTAACGCATTCCTAACATAACCCTAGTATCAAAGAACCACCGTCAAGAAGATAATGAGGACACAAACCAAAAACATGATATGACACAAGGCCCAAAAACATGGATCAAATGTCTTTATTATAAATCCAAAGTGTGCAATATTTGTGCTATCTTAACTTAAATGTTGACTATAAATGCTCTTGATCCATTGTCAACTCAGATTAAAAGAAACAATAGGAGAACAGCATTCTTCCTCTTAATCAACATTTTACATGTGGAATACTCTTTGAGTCATTTAATGTCATTTATGCTAATGCAAATGTTTCCAGTAAACTCATACACTTAAAAGGCAAATAATAATAAACAACACGTCTAACATTAACATCTTATGGCTTCTTCTTACACCTACTGACTCTGTCTCGCCTTTAAGCCTATTGATTGTTTCCGAAAAGAGCCTTTCTTTACAGAAAGATATTTCACATTATCATCATAGTCCGTTAAGGCAGACATATCATTTATTTGCGCTAGTATATAGATTGTGATATATTTTATTATGTCCACTTTTGTCCATTAGCCTTTTTATAGGTATTTAAATAACAAAGCCCATTTACCATCAAGTCTAAAAAGTAATGATTGCAGATTTCAAAATGTAAACACAAATTCCTGGCCAAAGGATACTGCAAAGAGTTCCTAACTTAATATTTGTGCAGATGTTTCTTGAGTTTTGACAGTTTATTACATTTTCAGGTTTTATTACAATTCAGGTTGACAGCCTTAATGTTATAATATGTTTGCATCCTTCAGGTTGTAACATATGTTCACCGTCAACTAATGTCCATCGGCCTGAAAAAGAACAAAATTAATAACGTTAAAATAACTTCTCAATAGTATTAAATTAAATATAATTATGATTTAAGAACTTATACGAATGCATTTCCAAAGTGGATATTTCATATTGTTTTGTTCTGACAATTTTAGATCGATGTTATCAATTTGAACAAAACCAACACATCCGACATAATGCATAAATTTAACGATTCAAAGCAAAAATAATTCTAATCTATTTGAATCTGAGGACGTCGAATTCCATTATTCAACGACAAAGAAATCTTTTTTTATTTGATGCATCATGTAACTATTTCAGTCCACTTAATTAATCTGCAAGGTTTATAGAATTGTCTCAAAACAAATTTGTTACAAATTAACAAAAAGAGACAAAAAGGTTTTTAGCAAATAACCCCGGGCTTCTTTACACTACTTTTTCTGGTCTACCATGTACAAAGCAGAGCTCTCGCTATACAGCAACGTTTTGATATTACAATATTCTATATTCTTTTGAAAATACAAAGTTCACATTACAATAATTTATATATTCTTTATTATATAATTATTATATTGGTATTTAAATTGAATATGTATACGTCAATAAAAAATAGATGAATACACATAAATTGTATCATTTACAATAGTAATTTGTCATTTGTTAATTGCGAAATTAAGTTTCAATCACAGACACCATAAACCTTAAGTCACTAAAGAAAATCAAATTTCAGATTTTCAAATTTCTGACTTTGTGTTTTTTTCTTGAAAATGAGAATTTGTTAAAACAAGAACCGGATTTCTAGGAAGTATTTCCTGACAACTATTTGTTAAGCTTTTGTTCACAATTTATTAACAACTATAAATGATATTTTCTGATAAGATATCATTTAACACAACGTTATCATGCATCTATGGCCTTGGCGAATCAAATCCGATTTATTTTTATAATGTTGTTTTCGCGTCACGAGAGTGGAGCACGTACATACATTGATATAATAATATTTCATTCATTCTACCTCGTCTTTTCAGTTTTCTTTGTGAGTAACTTCCATGACAATAACATGTTTCATTCAAAATTGCATTATAATCACTGTGAAGCTGAGATGAATTAGTTTTATTTAAAAAAACTATTTAAATAGCGATTGAACAATTATAGATATACATATATGGATTACAAATATTAAGGCTATTAACTTTAATAAACTGCCTAAAATATAAAAGACAGTCACAATCTTTTAAACATTTAAACATTTAACGAAAATTGTCAAAGAATATGCATAAATGTCAGGTTGGTCGCGTGGGGTAATCGTTTCTAAAATTAGATTATCTTTATAATATTTCATTGTGTTTTCCATATGTTATAACTGATATTCAATTCAACACGACATTAGATTTACCCATAATAGTGTTATATATTTGTATTTTTGATTAAATATGTTTCGGTTGATTTCGCTTTTTCCGTATTCTAACATACGAGATAAGTATAAATCATGTTTATTGATAATGTAATTAACATCAGTTTTACTTTACCTAAAACATCTCCTGTTATGTGATTTTTGTTCTGATACTCTGATATGTGTTTTTGAACTAAAATTTGGATATTATTGTATAAACTGTGAGGTTGGTTTAAGTGCTTCACGTGAACAAAAATTTTCTTCATCTTCGACGAATTAAATTCCACGTATTCTTCATCAGATTCGAACAAATTTGAAATAATTTGATTTGAATGGTAAAATTGATGCATCATGTTTAATGTGGTGGCTTTGTGTAGATTAATGTCATCGATTTTGAATTTTTAGAAGAACAAGAAATAAGAAAAATCAACAAATAAGGCAAAATCATCAGTTAAAATTCTTATATCATTATTGAAATATTGAGTAATTCTTTTAAATTGTATTGTTTTTCTCCTTTTTCAGATTTATTAGATTTTTTTAAAGTGTTAAATTAAATGACGTCAACGTTTCAGCAAATTGTGAAAATTCCAAAACAATCTAAAAATCCTTTTCTAGTCTAAACAGAACTATATCTTATTTTATAATTCGGACAGTTCCAGACAAACTTATCTGTTTTTGGTATATTACAGGTCTTAATTGAATTATTTTCATTTCTTTATGTTTAGAAGCATTTTAATCATGAACGTTAAATTTAGTTAACAGTCGGTTCCTTGCAAAAGCATGCTGTTCCGTTTTTACATTTTTTTCATTTGATGTAAACCAACTGAAAGCAAATTATTTAATATTTGGATTAGAAAACCCTTGATATTACTATAAATCTCAGGGAAGGTGAAATCGTCTTGGAGAAATTGACTCTAAAATAGTTACACAAGACAAATGAGATGGCGGTACAGCATGTCTTTGCGTCATTAACTGTTTTTGAAATTCCAGTTATGGATTTTATGGATGCATTTTATTCTTTAATTATCAGAGGTGTTCTCAATTGTTTTAATGAATATCTCAAACGATTCACCAAAGTGACATGAACCTGTTTGGCGGTACAGCATTTTCTCGTCGTAAATTGCTTTTTAATCCAATTATTGATTGATGGAATCACTAAGTTCTTAAATGATAAGAGGCGTTATAGACTGTTTAACGGATTGATGATGATAATCAACTTATGACCTATCACTTAATTTGATTTATAATCCCTTTTACAGAAATGTCGATGCACGCAAATAAGTGTAAACGGGTTCATGGAATAATGAGACGTGATTAAGTTGAAAGAATTACATCCATTTGACAAAGTAATTCTGTTTAGAATCATATTGACAAGTAACAATTAATTGTTGTTACACATACAAATTGCAATATTATTTCGGGTACGTATTGCATTGCTATTACAATACAAATAACTTTACTGGAAATGTTTGTAGCAAAAAATATAAATATATACATTTATAAAAATGAGATCAGAAATGGCACGCAAAAATAACCATACTATTTCCTGATATGTCATATATTAAGAAGGAAATAGCAGTTTGAACAAAAATTAAATGATTTAATGATATCACATCATGCAGATATTCTTTCTTTGTTAGCAGTATGCAAAAACTTCGAAAGAATTGTTATTTCGATTCAGAATTTGATATTAAATCTTATTTTTTTTATGAACATCATAATAACGTTTCATTTGTAATGAAGTTATTTGTATTGTATTTATATTGTTTTACATTGTTAATACTAGTATATATTCCATTTTTATTACGAGTATACATTGCAAAGTAATTGTTGATATGCATTGCACTATATTACGATTTCTTATTGTTTTGATATTGTAAGTACGTATTGTATTTATTATACGAGTATATAGTGCATATTGCTTTGCTATTTCAAGAACATTTTGCCTTGTTTTGTACGAAAACTTTTTGTATTGTGATATATGCATTTTGTGGAAATGCTAGCACTAATTTCGATTGTGTAGCAAGGTCCAAATAATATGATGAAATGTTGCGCATAAGCGCGTTTACGTTATTAATCCGAAATCTAAATGTCTGTATGTACAATCAGAAACCTGGTTAACTTATTATGGTCTAGATAAAAAAAATTTGTCAAAAATGTTTCATTTCACATTAAATGTTTCATTCATTGTCAGTTATCGGCGATTTATTTAGCAAATTTGAATTGTTATTAACTCGGCAATTCATGTGAATTTGTTGCTAAGTTTCTAAACTGGTTACCACTTAATATACCCTTAAGATTTCAGTTTGTTGTCAGATTTTAGATATTTTGTTGCTTGTCAGGAAAAATATATTACAAACCGAAACATTTTAGAAAACACGCATATTTTGATCATTTCCTTTATTTATTGTAAATTTAAAAGATAATCATTTACATGTATGTTTGGGAAGTTATTTCGTTACATTAACAAACATAGTAAAATGGCAACCAAATCCTATTTTTATCAAATGCATACATATATCGTGGCCCTGTGTTCAAATAATTTACAAATTATACATGAATTCATAAAATATATTTACAATTAAGAATTCTGTGGAAACAGTTTGCTTGGAACGTTTTCGTGACAAGCCTACAGTTTAGATTTAAAGACGTTCGGAAGAAGTTATTTATTATTCTAAACTATTCGTTCTGGTCAAATTTATACAATAAGTCATTTTATTAATTGCTATCACGCAATTTTGGCCTTAACTATACAAATCCGATTAACGTTAAACATGTTTTCGCGACATAAAAGTAAACAATCAATATTCGGACATTGACTTCATAGTTTTCTTAAATGACAAAGAGCCATTTTAATCTAAATCATGAAGTGTACGAGGTCATGAAACACACAGGCAATGATATGTTTGAATATTTTGCACTGCAAATTGTTAATTCGAATTCATAAATAACTGATGCCACAATTTCATAATATCAAACAGTTAATATCACTAATGTGTCAGTAAAAAAGATGCATATGTGGTACAACATGATTACGTTTTATAGAATAATAAAGAGTCTAACATGCACGGATCTGAAAACGACTTTACACGTGTGCGTTATAAAAATTTATACGTGATTTATATGACTAAACTGCCATTATTACCATAACTTCCGTGTAAGTTTAAAATAATGTAAAAGAGACACTTAAGAAAAGTTGGAAAGTGTGTGTAAGTAAGATATACGGCAACAATATAATTGTATACATTACGTACATTCCAAAAATAACAACAACAAAAATCACACACACAAAGACTTGTTATACCACAGAACAAAACTAAAACGTTCAGTACATTTAATAGATTCGTATGTCAAATAGTTATTTACACCATTTTCATCCTTTTCAGATAGCACTTACTTACGCGGAATTTAGAAATAAGTTACGTAAAGATTTATTGCTACAGGCAGAAGAAAACTTGAAAATGATGTAAATTAAGTACTCCCTCTCCATTTCTTTGACAAATTATACGGTCTTGGTCAAAGATTACTTCCAAAATAAATCGTTAATGAACATTGTTTACTTCACATTTATACTTAAATGCCGATTAAATATACACTCATCTGTTTATTTTACAGAAATACTGCTTTTCTGTTAGACATTACGATCAAACATCAACAATTTTATTCAATCTTTACAAATGGAAGTAATATAATTCAGGAAAAAAACGGAATTCCTAAGTAACGACAAAATTTAAATTGTTACAGTCTCTGTTTCGTTGTGTCTGTTAATATACGATTGTAGTTATTACAATTTACCACCCACGCATCCTCGAACCAGGCTAAAGATAGTATCATCCGCTGATGTATTTATACGGAATCAACCTTAATTTTCATACTTGCTCACATTATTCACTTGATTATTCGTTTTATCCATAAAATACCACAAAATTAATCTGAAAGACGGGTTAAAAGCAGGAAATATACACACGCGTATCTCACTTTGACGTGCAGCAATGCTTTCCAATTCTAAATGTATTTATCATCATATTTAAGACTGTGAAAATATGCATTTATCACGTTGTTGATACAGAAATGCCGACCAATTGCTTTCAAATTAATAAAATATTAAGTATTTTATGCATTTGAGATTCATTTAATAATTTTGAGTGTCTCTATGTTAAATGAGACAACTATTTTGATCAATTTTATTTATGAAAAACGTAAATGTCTTGTTCAATTCTTTGTATGGTATATATGCAGATTGTTTCAAATATTTAAACCTACATAGCTCGAGACGAATGACATATTATCATTTATTCAATTTAAAGATGGTCAGTGATACTATGACTTACCGGAAAGTATATTCAAGAGGGAATACACCTGTAAAAAGCAAGTGTAACAACATGAGCAAAATTCAAATGTCTTAAAGGAACGGCGAATTTTGTAATGTAAACTTGATCATGTAAATTCATTGATTGTTTTTAAAAGCACAGTTCATCTCTTTATATTAAATTTTAATTTTATGACGTATCTTAAGTTATCACGTATCTAAAATACTTTATTTATATTACAAGCAACATTACACTCTGAGTTCAAGATCAAAATCAGTTTGCAACTTACAAATGACCGATTGTACGTATTGGCCCATTATACCCAAGAAGTGATGCAATTCTTAGTGCTCGCCAATTTTTTTAAGCCAATCACCGACGAGGATTTTTCAAATTTTCAGGTTTCAAATCTTAATAGAACAGATTTTATATAAACTGGACGTTTTATATTATAAAACGCAAGTGGGCGGAGCTAAGTTACTAATCAATATTTATGCATCATGTTTTTTCCGTACACGCACATGTTTATCGTCACTACGGCATAGAATTAAAAAAAAAGAGCTTCATTGAAATGAAAACAGGCAAAATAACAGTAAAAATGTTTTATTACTTACGGAACCAGTATCATTTTATAATTTCCAAATAAAAAGTTCACTTATTCCAACAAAGTATGTATGTAATACTTCTTACTTTTTATGTAAAAATTACAGCCCGTGCAGCTGCAAAACCGAAAGTAGGGTGTTTTTATTGATTTTACAATATACTGCTATTTGTCCGAAGATGATATGTATATGAACATAATAAATATGTATGATGCATATATACATGTAATCAAGCTACAGGTTCATTTCAGCCCGAAAAATATGTCGCAAGACATGTTTATTGTGAAGTTGCAGTACATGAAAATCGGGCACATGACAAATCAGCGCATAAATAAAACATTCTAGTGTTCCGTGGTATACATGTACATCTTTTCTACGTGTCATACCTCCTTTCCTTATTAAAATGAATTTTTACTGCATTGTTATCCATCGCTGGTTTTGTTTTTAGCAGAGAATGACCTGTGTATGTTCAAAGAGGGTATTTTTTGAGAATATTTCGCAAAGAGGGTACCGATATGGATATGCACCGTGATATTGTCTGATTTACCTAGACAGAATGCGGGAATAAGCTATGCAAAACACGTGACCCGAAAATGTGTACCGCTACCTCTTCCAAATATGGTTATACACATTTAGGCTATCGTGTGACGTCACGCAGTGTGTTGGGCGGTAAAAAATGGGCGGAGCACTAAGCCGGTTAGAGTGCATATTGGATGTTCTTCGTAAATAAGAAAGCTACAGTCGCTTCGCAAGCTCCGCTCCTTTTTAGCTTTCTTATTTACGAAGAACACCCAATATGCACTCTAACCTATACTTGTTTCTCAAAACAATTTATGTTATGTATTTTGTTACATTTTGATAAAGCATACTTATTAGCCATACAGATGATCTATCTTTTGCTTCCTTTGCTCTGTTACCAATTAATATATTTATATTGAATACGATTTTCGTATGGAAGCCAAAATACTATGTTGTACAGATCCGTTAAGATGCTCTATGTAAAAAGTGTAATAGTAATAATATTGTCATATGAGTATGCTTTTAAGTCGGGGTAAATGTAAAAAGTAAGTATTTCGTGGTGCAAAGCAATATGTAAGGCGCATTACTCATTATGAAGTTCGTACAGCAATCTTGAACCAATTCTTGGCGATATAAAACATTTAACTAACATTTAAGAACGAAGGAGATATTCGTGTGTCTACAAGATTTTTGTGTGAAAGGGTTTTCTGTAATGGAAAATATTGCACCGTAAGTATAACCTATAAATCAGTCAAATTGAACCCCTTTATTCCAACCTCAAATATTCGTAAAATATGTACCTTTATATAATTTCAAAGCAATAAAATAAAATTGACGTCTATAAAGTAATGGACATAATCATTTATTTCCTAGAAGTAATCAATCTTGTTCTTTCTACCTCGTTAAACAACAAACAGTTTGATTCTTACGTTAGATTGATTAGATTAATTCATGCAACATAACATCAAATAAACTTGTGGCGTTTATTTTTACAACGGATAGTAAATGCACTGTTTTCGTGCGTTAACATATCCAGCACGTATGAGGACTGATTTAACAAGCACGAGGGCTTCTGAAGATTGGCTGCATGGTTAATGATGCATTGCGTCATTCGTGCATAAAAGTATGTGTCTAAATCGTAATTCCGCATTTAGTTATTTCTTCTTCGTGATACAATGAAAATGTATCATTGAAAAGATACAATCTGCATGAATAAAGTGATAGATTTCAACCACATAAACATTACACATGAAAGCTTTATGCAATTTCTTGTTTTTATTCTTATTTTTCATTTCGATTACTGCAATTTATTGGCGACGCCGGTGAGCGGCGTCGTCTTTTATGGAATACTTTTTATTTTGGCCTATGGAAGGAGCTGTTATTATTAACAGTTAATTTCATGTTGTGTTAATTATATTTATTTTGATTCGTAAAAATCAAGTAAACAAATATGTTGTTATATTTGTATTAAATAACTTTATATAAAAAGCATGTGCATTGTGATATTATTTTCACGAAATTGCAGGCTCAGATTAACAGCTTGTCCCTTTGTTTTATTGACAATACTAAAACCCGGATTTCAAATATCGTTGTGGTCTACATTGATGCTCATTCATTTTCAAAACTTTCCTACAAGAAGAAAGTTCACCTGCAAATGAGTATTAGGATAGGTAATGGACTGTTGTAAACGATTATCCTATTGATTTTATCCATATTACGTTTATCTGTTGAACAGAATGGTTGTTTTTACAAAGTGTACCAGTATCCGGATGTTGACAGCTATCCGATTTTCTGCAATTACTGCTGTCACATGGCCATCTACTTTTTTATGAATACTTTACCATTAATTTGCATGGCATAATTAAAATGAGCCTGCAACATTTATTAATTTTGATGTTTAGGGTGTTCTTTTGGGTTTCATGTTTTCTTTATTTCAAGGGAAGTAACTCATGTTTACTAAATTATTTGTTCTTTTCTGTCTATCTTAGGTATTGATTACAATTTTTGTTTTATAAAATTTACCAGTTGTAAGGTCATTAAAAGCATAGAGGCCCTGATGAGTGAATATTGATATATATATATACTTTTACTGGCTTTATATACCCAATATTTCATATTTATTTAATAGAAACTTGGAATTATTAATGTTATGTGCATACATTTATATCTTAGTATATTGGTATGATGAGACTTATAATATTTCTGAATTTAAAGAGTTGCAGTTATGTCATTATTATTAAAGAGATGAGACTTTCATTTAAAGTTATAAATGATAATACATGTATTGATTGAAAATGTCCTGAAACTTGGATCAAGCAATATAATTGATAAAGCCTCAAAAAATCATGTTCTGAATAGTTATTCTAATTTTTTTTCTAACATGTGCATAGTTTGAAAAAGGACAGCTTCTGCCTTATCTATTTGTAATGGAGGGACACCGGTCTCAATCTCCAGGTCTCCTGAGTCAACCCGACAACAGACTTTTCATAGAGTAGATTGATACTTGTCCTTGAATAAATTTGTACACTAAATTTTATAGTGGGTGATTTGTGCCACATGAAAACCAACAAAGTACAAAAAGTAACCGGGCGCCAGATGAAAACATGAAAATACAATCTACCACAAAGTGGTTCGTTTGTTGCATTTTCATGTTTTTGCCCGGTGCCCTTGATGTAAAATACAAATCAGCCTTCATAAAATTTCTTATCATAGATTTTGTACATGTATTAGCACAGTTATATTCTCTTTCAAATTGACCTGTTATAAATAATGGCACAACCAATAACTGTCTTAGCCCTTTTTAGTAAAAATAATTATACAATAATAATTATATAAATTGTTATTTTAATTAAGACTATGAGTATGTAAGGTTTTTTTTTCTTATTTATTAATTAAGAATTAATTATCTGTTAATTTAAAAATCTAAATATCTGTCACGGTTTAGAACTGTTCACTATTTAGGGGAGAAAATGTGTAAGCGACCAGATAGCTCAATCGCTACAGCTGCGGTACATTATTCTGTGGGTCACAGGTTTGAGTTCTGGTCAAGCTGAAAGTTTTTCTCATCCTGTTACTGCAAATAACCATGAGTTTAATTCACTATGCTCTGTAAACATCAGAAATTCAAGTACATGAATCAATATAGTGGGGAAAAAGGTTTAGGTTTAGAACTGTTTCATTATTAAAGAGAAAATGTGTAGCCGGCCGGATAGCTCAGTTGGTCTTCTGAAAGTCATGGGTTCGAGTCATGATCAGGCAGTTTCAGTCAGGGTTTAGAAGTGGTTTTTCAACTGACACATGTTTGATTCATTTAATAGATTGCATTTAATTTGAAATGGACAAAGGCAGTTTTGCTTGATACTTTTAAATCTACAAAAAGCATTTGGTACAGTTGATCACACTAAACTGCACATGAAGAAGTTTCTTTTTTCTTCTTCTTCATCTCTTCAAGCATCTGCCATATGTAATGACATTCTTGCATGGTTCAAGTCTTATCTATGATAGCAGCTGGTGAATGTGGCTGGTACTCCTCTCTGAATACCTATGGTGTCCCCCTGATGTTCATTTTAGGTCCTCTTTTATGTATGACATGTCTGCAACCCTAAGCAATAAGCTTTTATTATATGCACAGGCACAAGTATCAGACCTGGGAAGAAAAAATATTACCAGATTGATAAAAAAACCTGTGTTCATCTTAAAAGTGTCACAAACCAAAAAAAAATAAAAAATGATGACCCCCTTTAAAAATATACTTTAAGTTAATAGTATATTTTTAAAGGGGGTCATTATTTACATTTTTTTTTTGGTTTTTGACACTTTTAAGATGAACACAGATTTTTTATTAATCTGGTCATATTTTTTTCTTCCCAGGTGTGATACTTGTGCCTGTCATTATATGATGATGACTCAGGTATCCTTGTATCTGGTAAAGTAAATCTTAAGATTGGTTTATTGACTATAAATTGTCTTTGTATCTTGGCAAGACAGAGTCTATTCTTTTTGGTTTAAGTTTCAACATAAACTGGGCCAAGCCTCCAGGTCACATGAAATGGTACTGCTATAAAGTACACATCTTTTGTTAAGTATTTAGGTGCAAACCTGGATCAAATTCTTTTGGCGTCGCCCTTTGATGCTTTGCATCAATGCTTTTCTTGTTCTTCTTTAAAAGATTGGATATTATGCTTGTAACATACGCATATAAAAAGATATTTTATCAGTTTGGAAAAGGAAATAAGCAAGCTACATTTTAAGCATAGCCTGGAGAATTCCATTGATTGATATAATAAATGTTTAATGTTTTGTCTTATACACTTCAATGCATATACTCGTATAAGCGATATGATCGTCATTGTATAAGTTAGCCAACATTATCCAATATTTATATCATATAGTAAGACACCTTTTCTGTAAAAATCATTTAATAAATTTAGTAATGCGTCTCAAATACAGTGTTGAAACCACATAAATTTGTGCATATCCTTTAAGTTTGTTTTCGCTAAAATACCAAATGCAATATATATTGCCCTCATCTATGCTGATATTACTTTGTTTTTATTTTTAATTTTGTAAATAAACTTAGACATACCCATTGTTGGTGCTCTTTAGATAACAATTTGCATTGTCATTTTCAAAAATGAACTAGTTATTTGTATTAAAATATGCTACGTTGTTTAACAAAATCCACTAAGACAAAATGATCACATTTACATGTACATGACAAACTTGATATAAAATTATCACATTGTAAATTAGTTTAGATTCGCTTTGCAATCTGTTTTAAGAAACAGTCATGCATACATTTCTCTTTAAAATATCACCATATACATGGATATATATTTGTCTATTTTAAAAATCCCAGTTGACATAGATAAGGAAAATCTTATTAAAATAGTTAAAGCATGAAATGATTAGAAAAAAACACAATATATATTTAAAAGCAAATATAAAAACAAATCTACCAGACGATACACCTAAAAGGATTATGCCTCAATTACACATTAAAATGTAGGCAGAATGAACACATAGAATTGATTAAAACTTTGCACGATCTTAGTGTCCAAAAGTATGTTCGCTCAAAATGTTTCTGCATCATATTCTCAAACCGCGAAAGGCATAAATGAAAAAAGTAAAATACGGTTGTTATTCTGTCTCATATTTGTATTTATTCATGTAACTGTATAAGCATACGTATTTAATAACGCCACCTTTACGCGGGTTATAAATGGAAATTCTTCATAAAAGAAATATTCAATTTTCTAATTTGTCAATGAGTACAATAAATGTCGTCTGGAACACGTATCTACACTGTAAATATATCATTCATTTAATCTATGTTATCATTATGTAATGGTTAAATCACGATCATTATCGACATTAACATTTGACACGTCATCATGTAATATCTAGCAGGTAATTTAAGGATGTTATTTGGAGTTTCATTTCCTAAGATACAGTCGTAATTATGCTTTCAATTTGCCTTGGTTTCTTTTTTATATACTTCATTGATATAAACTGGAACATGTTTTAACAGAATGAACTGCACAAAATTGATACATCAAAAACAACGTGATATGTTATTGTTTAAGCATAATGAATTTAATGAGTCTGTGCATTGAAATAACGTTTAAACCAAATAGCCCGGCGAAATGTTAGACACAGTTATTTACAACTTTGCAGTATGAATAAATCATTTCCCAAGCTCGATATTTTGAATAAGTAACCGCTCGTTGTCTATGTATAATATGTTGAACTGTATGTAACCATGTCTGAGTGCAATAAAACGTAATGATTTCTGGGTTTTATTGGTGACTTGTGATAAATTATTTTAAGACGACAAAATCTCTGCAGAGATGCGCTTGATCACACGGAAATTGTGAACTCACACGGAAACTGTTAATAATTTTGTCTTTACTTTATTAATAGAATAGAAATAGTTTTCTTTAGCAGAATCACTTCTACTCTCATGTAATGTTTTAGTTTTTTATTTTTTCGTAAGGTATTTTGGTCAACCCAACTTATTATTTTTCCTGTATTTAGTTTGTATGTGTATATGTGCAGCATTTTAATTTTACTTTTACTGACATTAACAAATATCAAATCAATCATATTGTATTATAAATACACAGACATTTTCTAAACTTTTCATTTTTCTTTTGCTATTAGGTAAAAGCATTTCTATGTTTGATAGTTTTTTTACCGGTTGATGTTGTATAATCATTCATAGCTTCGGAAAATATCGGACATAAAGCGCCAAGGTTTTCATTAAACTCAAAGATATATATGTAGCGACAGGCAAGTGTAATCAAACACCTCTTGAACACAATACTGTCAGTCTAGAGCACATCGATCATCTGTCGACTATTTAATGGAAAATATTTTGTCAACTTTCTCCGGGGTAAAGTTATTTCTTGGCATGATTGGCGAAGAGCAATTTTTACAATATTTCTGCGTCTCTTCTAGATGTTTTCACTATTAATGGCGGCACATGACGAATGTTCATCTTTTGCTTTATTTCTTTTAAATTCTAATTCAAGTGAATTGTTATTTCATAATTTTATATGATACATTGTAATTACTACTGTAATATGATCGCGTCTGAAGGGTTTAAACGTTCTAACTAATGTAATTGTTTCACGTTGATTGTATATTTGTGATAAATTACTCTTATCAATAAAGACAAAATAGTTTTATAACGATATGTTTGAATACTAATCAACAAGGCATATATATAAATCATCACATTTTGTAAAACAATATTTAGCAATAAATCGAGTTTGGTTTTCTTTTCAAACTATTTGAATATTAATAGACACAATAAGCACATCTATTCAGAGAAAGGTTTCAGCATACTGTATACTAAAGCATAATTGTATTCATTAAGCGTATGTCCTCATTTTTTTATCAAATTATAGTAAACTTGTCTATTTGATTAACTGCAACTTCTTTTTCAGAGCTAAAAATTATAAAGATATTTGTTACTTTTATGTTCTTTTATGTACTTTTAATTTTACTTTGTTATTTAAACATGTAAATATTTTTAGTAAAACTAAGTTTGTAATTTGGTCAGTTTAAGTGTAACAATAAACTTAGAGCATAATATATTATCTTTGTATCCTTGCATATAAATAAGAAGAAAATGAACAAACGATTGTGAACGTTTACCTAAGACAATATCATTAGGGAACAGACACATTTTCATCTCGTTATAAAATAATTTACGATTGCTTGAACAAAAGGCCTGATTCGAGACAGCTGAAATTGTTTTTCTTAAGACCATTTCATTTTACATATTGGTTATGCTATTGCGTTTTAGAAAATAATTTTCCAATTTGCATATAAAAGATACACTTATGGAGTGATTTTACAGAAAAATATGATAAAAAATAGATAAATAAGTAAAAAGAAAAATAAAAATGTAAACATTTTACATGAGAACTGCCCAGAATAGTTCAGTTCAAAGCAATTGCCAATTAAATCATGAAAACAAAATTGTTCCTTCCTCTCGGATAAAATGGTTATTATTTTTGTCCATTAAACAGTCTAAGGGTGTTTGATGATGTGAAACTTTCTGAGATTGTCAGAATATAAATTTTTAAGGTAAATATAATATTAAGAATAATGTTTAACGTTTCAAAGCGGGTGCACATTTTTCTGGTATTCATTGCTTTATGATATAAATTATTTAATACTTTTTGTTGACATGTCGTATTGAACAAATTTGAAAAGGCCTGATATTTTATTATACAGATAATTTATATTTGAAATAGTCAAACACATATCAAACTTTATCTCTTTCTTATTTAAAAGTTAATGCTTTAGAATGATCTACAACATCTATTTCGTATATAAATGAAATCCATTGAATACAGTGGGTTGTTGGACTAAAATGTCATTTATCGTTATTTTTGTTGTGTATGTACCAAAATACCAAAATCTGATAAAGGAAGGTATTTCGAGGACAAAGTAAAGAAGAAGAAAACATTCTCCGAATAATTCAATCGCTTCATCAGAGACATGGACGTTGGCAACACCACTCACGTCCCCTGGTGTCGGCTTTAGCAGTTTTCACATTGAAGTCACAAAACAAAAATGTGCTAGAGTCACTCCCCCTAAAGAAAGTCTTTAATTTCTTACTGACTTTTCTGTTGACTTGATTGTTTTAAACACATAAACTATGTTAAACTTGTTTTGATTTTCTTCATCCTTGTGCTTGAATTGTCAGATATATGCTAATATAAGATCATAAAATAATAAATTGAATATAATTGTAATAAAATACTTAATATAAGATCATAAAACTGTAAAACAGTTTAACTTAGTATTTTCATCTCTACCCACCCAAATAATTGTATTACTACATGTATTTTTTTACGTTTATTTGTTAAAACATATATCAAAACGTCTACGTCCTTCGGGATCATTGATGCCAACGCTATAAAGTGTTGAGAATTGAGTACCGCTCAAGCCGGTGCTAGGGGGCGTGAGGGATGTTGCACTTGTTCGTTGTCCCTCATGTGCGGGCTCAATCGGACCGAGTCTGCAATTCTTATGTTATTTTGTTGTGATTAATGCTTCCGAGGGATCACTTTGTTTCCAGAATTTTGTACTTCACAACAGCAGGTGTCAAGTGCCGTGTGGCAGCCGTAAAAAGTTGCCCCGTACTTCACTTCGGTGTTGTTATATTTTCTGGTCCTTCGGGATCATTGATGCCAACGCTATAAAGTGTTGAGAATTGAGTACCGCTCAAGCCGGTGCTAGGGGGCGTGAGGGATGTTGCACTTGTTCGTTGTCCCTCATGTGCGGGCTCAATCGGACCGAGTCTGCAATTCTTATGTTATTTTGTTGTGATTAATGCTTCCGAGGGATCACTTTGTTTCCAGAATTTTGTCACTTAACTTTTATTCAAATGGTTATCAACCCAATATGGTAACTATCGTGCATCCAATTAATTTCAACTGTTAAATTCTATTTTTTTATTTGAAAGAGAATGTGTGATTGAATAAAATATATATTATATAACATTTTAGCATTTAGCAATCTTTTACACAATAAAACGTAAAGACTTATAGTGTTATCGTTAAAAGTATTGTTTGCATAGTTAAAGTTGTCGAACCAATTTGTTTGTGAGTCAATTTGGTTAAGGTACTCATGATTCAATCAAGGTTCTTTTTTTTTATTTCAGAGTAAAGTTGTAAACAATTGTTAGTAGTTTTTCAAACACTTCTTTTCAAAGAATTTTGCAGTAAGAGTCTCTACTCTTTGCTTTAATAATCAAGTCTTGATAGTTACCATACACTTTTAATTGACGTTAAGTTATCTACACATTGACTATAGTGTAAATATATGAATGAAGTATATTTATTATAATAATCCCTTTTATTATATACCTATAAATTTTCTCCTTAAAATACACGCAAATATTGAAGCGCAAATACGTTTCATCGGATAGAAATTTCCGTATTATGTTAGTGACAAATACGGTACCATATATGGAAGTGCCGGACTATTTTTGACGTTGGTTCCGATCTTAGCTTTGTATAACGTTGCGTTTGGAAACGGGAACCAAAATTATTAAAGGCGTGGTCAGTTTGCAAGAATTACGTATTCATCCGTAAGTCATGAATTTATTTCTTGACAACTACATTTCGTTTTCTGAATAAAACGAAAAGGTATATAATAAAAGGAAAATTATGTTGTAGTAGCTTTCTGAGACTATGTATTTTTCTACTCGCAACTTTGGAAAATTGATATCTCGCTCGACCTTCGGTCTCGCGAGATATCAATTTTCCACCGCTGCTCGTAGCAAAATACAAAGCCCCAGAAAGCTACTACAACATAATATTCCGTATTTATTGTTACGAAATAAGTCTTTATTATATTTCACCTATAGTGCTAATGGATATACTTTGAACACTGCTCATCCTTGGCGATCTTAACGTTCATATTTGTATTTCAATTTTTGATATACATCATAAATAGTATCAAAATAGTATCGATCAATTAATTCTAAAGTAACTTTTTCTCATCCTAGATTACTCGCCAATTCTTAAATTTAAACCATCATGAATTGAAGTGCAAACTTAAGGTAGTCTTACTGTAATGCTTCCCCGCCCAAAAAATCTACCATCGGCCAATATCGTAGTAAATCGGTTATTTCCGTAACATTACTTTTTTCAAAATATTGAGCATTAGATTGTTTATAATTACTAATTCATTATCGCTACGTACTGAATAAACGATTATAAAATATTGAATGCTGAAGATCGTGAGAAATAACATCCGGAAATGTCCGATTTATTACGATATTGGCCGATGTTAGAATTATTTTGGCAGAAAAGAATTAAAATAAGTTATATTGCGCGTTCAGTGATATAGGGAAATGCTATCTAATCACATCAACGTCTTACAGATAAGACAATCTGTAATAAGGCTTTCAATTCAAATAAATATCCCCTTCAATCATGCCAACAACTTTTCTCTAAGACAAGATGATATCACATTTTTATTAAACATTCGGGAAATGAGTGATGCTTGTTTTGTCTGTTTTAGACAGTGAAATTTGTATTATCATTTGCTTGCTGTGACATATTTCATGAAAGAAATAAAAGTGATTTGATTGTTGTTTCAAAATGTTTAATATCTTTCATATTTGGTAGCAAAAGCTAAAGATAATTTAAGAATGATGTTTTACAATATGTCTGTTACTAGTATATTTCACACAAGATCAAGCTTATAAATTTTATAAATAGTTTTCGGAAATAATGTTGTTGTGCCGTCCGCACAAATGGCCGTGCTATTCGATAATCTTTCGGAAAAATTGTTTAGGGTAGGGCTTTGGTGCTCATTTTGTACAACGAAAACCTTACAAAGCTGGTCAAAACGAATTTGCAACGAACGGAATCAGTCAGACTGATGGTTTTTGATAGGTTGCCTTTAGGATATGGAGCATGTTTACGAAAATATATGCGCTTTATATACCTGCGGACATCTCATACACATATTGTTAATGTTAGGGTTTGGTGCTGATTTTGAAGAAGACCCTCCATTATTGTACAAAAACGAATTGTCATCGGAGTAAGACAAATGGTGTTTTAACGGTTAGCTTTAGAAAATTGTGTCTTTTAAGAACAATTATGCATTTAATACAGAGAATGAACAAAACACCGGTCCAAAAAATGACAATGCCATGCGGAAATGTCCTGGGCATACTTTTTGGGTAAGGGTTTTGGCCTTCATTTTGTGCAAAGAAGACCCTCCAAAGTTGTACAAAAAGATCGTCAACGGAATCATACAAAATATGATTAAACGGTTGGCTCTGGAATATGGATTTTTCTACGAAATTTCTGAGACTGAATTGCCTTAGACAACAAATCGACGCTCAAAAAGCGACAAGTTTATGCTGACCTCTTGCTATCATTTTCCTTGCGGTAACAATATTTTTATTTATTTTATATTTTTGTGAAGAAGATCCTCTTAACCATCACAATCTACTATAATCATTTTATTTTTTTAAGTACGTAGCGTTTATTTCAAAATTCTGAACATTACATTACTTTTAACTAAGACAAAAAAGTAATAGAATTTCAAATAGCGTCAAATCAAGTAAAGCTGGTTTGCATTACTTTTTTTGCCTAATATTACATGTAAAATATTACAAAGAAGTTGTTAATTGTTGAAAACATATTTATCAATATTTATTTCTTAAACTATATAATAAAGATGAGAAAAATATTTGTTCAATTTAATTGCACATTATGCAAGGTATTGTGTTATTTACAGAAAAATATGCGTGTTATTTACAGAAAAGATATGTGATCCACATATCTCCTTTTAATTTCTTTTTCTCCATAAATTCTTTCCTTGAAATTTAAAAATAATATATTTCTTTATAATATTGAAAAGAAGGGCATTACTTGGAACTAATATACCTGTACATACCATGTTAAATGTAATGTTTGTAAATTACAGTTTACAGAATAATTTTAATACCATTCAAAAGATCAAAATTGCATCTTTTACCACGACGCTGCAAAAGTATATCCCATATTAACATGAACTTACTATTTTAATTTTTTCAAACAGTCGCCCTTTAATTAATATTGGCGATCAATTGTATACATATACACTTGGTGCCGTTTTGAATAACTGTAAATTATGTAATAGAAAGAGCACCTAAACACAAGGTTATCTGATTTGTACGAGGGGGCGTAGCCCCCCGAGTATTAATCAGATTACAGAGTGTTTTGGTGTTCTTTCTCTTTGGTATCATAGTCAAACATAATAACACGTTCCCTGTTGTTACAATATGAAACCCCGGCAAAAATGAACCAATGAACGAGCATCTAAATATGACATTTCTGTCGATTTCACTTTCACTGCCGCCACAATATGTAAACCCCACCAAAAAATTAGCCAATCAATGGGCATGCTCTGGAGTGCGGGTAACTAATACCCGCACTCCAGTTAACGCACTGTGCATGTATACGAATTAACCTTGACACATTTTCAACAGAAAGGTCTCCAAACTATGATACAACTTTCTCATTTTGATTGCTCTTGAAAATTCATAATAAATTAGTTTTAATCATTAGAAACAGTATCAAAATGAATGTTTGGAATTGTAAAGCATATCTTTCATTCTGAACAAGTATGTAGATATTTTATTTTATAAGTATTAAAAATTGACGAGACTGAGTGTTTGTGTGTGATTCTTACTTTTTGTTATTGTACAATCCATCTAGTAAGGGAACGAATATTCATCTAATGAATACAAATATTAAATATCTGATATGTGATATACTAATACACGTGTAACATTCAAGACTACAGACTTAAGGTATCTCGTAAATAGAAACACGTTACACTGTGATAAAAGAGTCAACAATAAGAAAACACCAGCTACTTCTATTGTGTCTGGTATATGAGAATTACCACACTTTTCAATTAATTTCGCTTTCCGCGACGTACTCGGCCATTCCAGTGTTTACATATGTTAGAATACAAATATTTCCTTAAGTTTATGATTAGGCATGCCATGACTGAATATTGAAATATTGAAATACAAATATCGATTGTTTTTGCCTCCAAATAAATTTAAGAACTATAGTAAAAGAACAAAATATCGACTCTCAGGTTCAAGCCATATTTTAAGTTCTTAAGATATATATTAACTAGAATTATCAATCACAATTGTGTTTTCAAATTTGTAAAATGGCTTACTAGACGTGAGGTAAACAATCAATTTTATAATAAATATCCTACTTTGCCTAACACATGCAGATATATCATCTTGCAGTTATAGTGATTGGGATAAATTGTTCAAAAATACTTGGAAGTTTATTTCCTCAGATACGGTCATAAATTGTGTTCTCGTTTTGTGTGATTTGTGTAAACTGTTTGAAATGGGTATTATTTTGTTAAGATATGATCGATTGGCCGATTCAATTCGCCAAATCCAATATGTTTTGTTCAATCTCGAAACATATCTTTATTCTCATATGTTTTTCACTTAAGATACAAAGCAGTATTCATTTCAATTAACTTACATAAATTTCATAAATGGAAACACGAGATTATTTTTACTTATAAATCCCAATTCTTTACAACAAATATTTTACAAAATCAATGACAAATTCAGAATAAATTAATTTGATTAATATCACGAAGAAGAATTGTTAATATTTGGAAATGTATCCACACAATGTCAAACAAAATATAAACGTCTTTAAAGTAGCAATAAACGCGTTCTTCCATCTCGTCGTTATCAAAATTTATTACTCATTGACTATGTTTATAGTGTGCCAAACTGTTTTCAGAATCGTCTAGGTGCAGTATCGCGTTATGATTTCTGGTTTCTATGCGTAACTTGTGAGAAATTCTTTCAATACCAAAAAGCTCTGCAGCGATACGCTAGATTTATTATTTTCTCTAAAAGGAAGTTAGTTCTTCACAGTCAGGTAAACTGTCCATGTATAATTTATTAATAAACATGAAATATGTTTCAATAAAAGTAACATTTTAGATTTGCTTTAAAGTTTAAATCATGATAATATGAAATTACTGAAATGTTAGGTATTACGGTCAGCTCACAATTGTTTTTCTAGTACATGTGAATTATGTTTGTACGTCTGTACGCTGAAGCCATTGGGCAATTATTTATTTTTGCGGGCCAAGTAGCACCCTCTTGTCCTATTCTGCAGTAATTAGTAATTTAAAGTCAATTATATTGGCACTGCTGAATTACTTATCAAGTAATAATTGTTATGGTGAAGTTATCTTAGACATTTGTTTTATTTTACTTTAAGGTACAGACCATTCTATATTTCACAGTTTATAGACTGATGTCTTTTCATTGGTTGAGATTGTATAATTTTCCATTGCTACAGAATCTAAGACATTTCTCATTTCAACTCATAAATATATCTAACAACATGGTAGTGTAATAAAACAACTCTTTAACACAATATTTGTTAGCCAAAAGCACATTGATCATCTGTCGACTATTTAATAGGAAATGTATTATTATCTTTTCTAGGAGAAAAGTAATTTGTTGGCATGATTGGAGGGGAAATTGATTTGAATAACATCTTATATTACGTCCTTTTCTTATCTACCATTTTATAACATATCTAATGTGATTTGTTCCTAGACTGAAAAATAGTTAATTATATATGTATTTAACAGGTATGACGTATAGACGTTATTGAATCAACGATCTTTAGTATATATAAATATGATTCACTGCATTGCACTTGTAAAATCATATTGCATCTTGGGTTTTAAAGCCATCAATAATAGTATGAACTCCGGCATAAGCTGTCGCCATGTGTGAACATTAACGGCCATCAAAGATTTATCATTTTACATGTATATCAAAGCAGTGAAATTGCAGAATACTAAGACCAAAATGTTTTACAGACCTTTCTGTTCATGGTTGTCGGTTTTCTAACACCATGTTTTACACAAGAAAATATGCCAATATGTACGCCGCGGTGTTATCTAAAGAATTTTATGGTAATAAAAAGTAGTAAAGACAAAGAAATTGCAAACATGTTAAAAACAACAAAGATTAAGAAGATGTAAATTATATTCATTAATGATTGAAATGTTAACATTTTTGGTTTCGCAAAACAAATGGCGGAACTTGATCAACCTCAAGAGCCAGTGAATCTCGCAAAAAAGATTATGGATCAGGATTTTAAAAAATCTATTTTAGAACTTTTTAATTCTGTGTTATATAAGTCTTTGACAACTCTATTTGTATTTTATTTCTTTGCCTCTTTTAATTGACATGTTCATCGTATCTTAAATAACTTTTGAAGTTTGATACTGCTTCGCATTACGGAAGTTACGGTGGAAATAGAAATTTGTCCAGTAATTTTAGACACGTTCATCGATCTAATTTCAATGTTAATGTGTGCCGGATACAATCATACAAAATTAATGGAATGATATTTGTTTAAAATGAAATAATAATCTCAGAACGTGATAACTTCAAATTTTATCTCGCTTAAAAATGCATTTGTTGTTATTTTCTAAGACAATGAAAAGTAAATCTTATAGAAAGTATTGCCTTTATTTGTATAGTCATGTAGTATATGCATTCGTTTAATAACCTTTTATAAGTTATAAATGGAAAAGTTTTTTAAAAGAAATGCAATATTCTTATTTATTATTATTTGTCATTACATGCAATAAATGCCGTCTGGAATAGGTATCTAAATTGTTAATATATTATTCATTTATTCTATGTTATCATTATGTGATGGTTAAATCACGAACAATCGACAATTACATTTTGCAAGTCATCATATAATATTTAGCATATCATGTTAAGGTGTTTCAGTCGTAATACATTTTCAGTCAAATATTTGTATCAACCTTCTAAATATTTAAATTTCTGCTTATGTATATGTTTTGTGTAATTTCTGTAAGTTATACAAAATTAGAAACTAAATGCTTTTTAAAAGAACAAAGCTGTATTGTGAATAAAACTTTCAATAATGATATTGAAGATGAAAATGTTACGATCTATAATCTATAAATATGAAAATACAATCATTCTATTCAAACAGACGCCATATGGCAAAATTTTGGCAATCAAAATGTAGAAAAAAATCTTTGGTGCCGTTTTTGATTAATTGTTATCTATTCATTTCTGTTGGTCATTTCTAATGGACATGTTACTTTCTTAAACGGAAGTATGCCTCGCTTTATTCAGCATTTATTTCCATTTTAGTAGTGTTTCTATAATTATAAAATGATCAAATACTTAATCTTGTTATAATAACAAATCAAGGTTTTAAAACAATTTATCAAAATTACAGTCCCCTAGTTATGAATGAGTGGCGCTTACTTCTTTTTATTCGTCTTTATGTATCCTACCGTACACGAAAGTTGTTTAGCATAAATCTCTATGTAAAACGTATAAACAAAACATGTAATGTGAAAGTAGGATCTTGAAACAAATTACATCTCTGGAATAACTAGAAATGTGTCATCATGCCACGGATGCCCCCGCATGCAGTCAAAATTTCAATGTTATAATAATTAGTTCCAAATTTGTTTGCACAAAATATTTTTTTCATTCTAAGTTCAAAGCCCTTAAAACTTTTCAATGTTAACACAAACCATTTTATACAATGTTCAAGGCACTGAAATTATTCAGTCTTAACTTTTTGAAAATAGCATATTGAATATTTGTAGCCAAAAAAATGGCTATATACATTTACACAAAAGTATGAGTGCTGAAACTGAAAGTACAAAATTTTTCCAACATTCAGGAAAGAAAAGTTTGTCCAAAATCATTGAACCACGACCAAATTCAAACTTAAACTGCTTATTTCTAAGATGTATCTATATTATTTTCAAAGTGAAAGGGACATAACTCTGCCAAAAAATCATCGAACCATGACCAAATTCCAACTTGACCTGCACATTCCTTTGACATATCCGTATGTCAATTTTGGGTTGAATATGTAACACTGTTTTCATATCATTTTCATTGTGAAAGTGACATTACTCTGCCAAAAATCATTGAACCATGACCAAATTTGAACTTGCGCATTCCAAAACCATATCCATATGTCAAATTCGAGTTGAATGTGTAATACTGTTGGGGAGACAATAAAAGGAAACTGAAAATTTCATATTATTTTTAAAGTAAAAGGGGAATAACTCTGCCGAAAATCATCGAACCATGACCAAATTCGAACTTGACCTGCATTTTCTTATAACATATCCATATGTCAAGTTTGAGTTGAATCTGTTGTACCATTGGGGAGATAATGAACTGAAATTGAAAATTTCATATTATTTTCAAAGTAAAAGGGGCATAACTCTGCCAAAAATCATCAAACCATGACCAAATTTGAACTTGACCTGTGCATTCCTTTGACGTATCCATATGTCAAGTTTGAGTTGAATGTGTTGTACCATTTGGGAGTAAATGAACGGAAACTGAAACTTTCATATTATTTTCAAAGTAAAAGGGGCATAACTCTGTCAAAAATCATCAAACCATGACCAAATTTGAACTTGACCTGTATTTTCTCATGACATATCTCTATGTCAAGTTTGAGTTGAATTTGTTGTACCGTTGGGAAGATAATGAACGGAAACTGAACATTTCATATTACTTTGAAAGTAAAAGGGGCATAACTCTGCCAAAAATCATCAAACGATAACCAATTTCGAACTTGACCTGTATTTTCTCATGACATATCTATGTGTCAAATTTGAGTTCAATATGTGCAATGGTTATTAAGATAATGAACGGAAACTGATGATGACAGAAGGAAAGAATGACGGAACAGGGTAACACTATATGCCCTTGCCATAATATGGCGGGGCATAAAAATGTTCTTTATCAAGTATGATTTATTATTGTACGTTATTATCAACTTTTGAGACAATTCAGAAATGATGATAAAATGGTAAATATAAATGCTTATTTATTTCTCTTGAATATAAAAATGAGAAACATTGTTATTTATTGAGCGGTAATCATAGTATGTATAGTTATGCTTTTTAAATACTGTTACAGTGGAAACACTATCATCTCCGAAATAAAATATCAATGTTTGTAACTACACAGTATATTTTTTATTTTAAAGTATAAATTTTTGAATGAGTTTAAATTTTGTTTCAGTGTTCCTATGTACCTTGTTAGTGCAATTTATTTGGTAAATGAAAATTAAAAATTAAGAATAACGCATGATGTTCTAGTCGCATACAAAATTTTCTTTTTTGACATTATCAACATTAAGGGAAAAAACTTTTTCTAATTTTGCTTTCTGGAGGATTCACACGATTTCTCAGTGTATTTGTGCATTGAAAGAATAGTTCTGTCTAATAGCCCCACAAAATGTGAAACAAAATTATTGAAGGATTTATATTATCAGTAAATCATTTCTGTCAGCTCGTAGTTAGAATAATTACTACTTATTGTTTATTTATATCATGTGCAAAACTGTTTGTATAATTGTCTGAGTGCATTTTAGCGTTATGATTTCCGTTTTTTATATGCATTACTTGTGAGACGATAAAAAATTTCCGCAACAATGCGCAAGATTCATTATTGTTCGCATGGAAAAGGTCCTTCCTATTTTATTGATAGAAAAGACATTTATTTTGGTTCTATTTTAGTAACAGTTTTGTCATGAATTAAAGTTTCAATCACTTAAAGTTTTTAGAAGTGTAATAAATCTATTAAACAAGATAGTCGTGCAATATGCTTTTATTTAACTCGTTCAATAGATTAAGTATTAAATCTATACACATGCAATGCCCAATATATATAAGAACGGTATTTCAAACAATTCCAAATTTATTACGCATTTAGATTGTATGACTGCGTAATGCATAGTGTTTTAATATAGTATTTAGTAAAACATGTAACTTTAATCAAACAACTTTTGAACACAATACTTGTCAGCCTAGTGTTTTTTTATTATAGTTTTTTTTTCTTGTCGACTATCCTATACAAAATCTGTTGTCATCTTTTCCAGGAGAAATGTAATTTATTGGCATGATTTACAGGAAATTGATTTGTAAAGCCATCATCATTACAACCTTTTTTATCTGTTATCTTTATAACATGACCAATATATAATGCTTAATCTGATTGGTTTTGTAGACAGAAAGTGTAAGAAAAAATATTAATGTGCAGTTAACAGGTATGACATACTGAGATCACGAACTAAAGTGTAAATGAATTTACATCACTGCATTGTTATTCTAATGTATCCAATTTAGCTTGGGTTTAAAACAATGGTTAATGATAAGGACTCCTGCGAAAGATGTCGCCATTTAAACATTTACCACAATCGAAAAATGATATACCTTTAAGTATATCTCGTATATCTCGTATATCTTTCAAATTATGTTTCGTAAATACTCTTTTATTTCACATTATAGAAAATAAACACAAATTTTAACCAACATGGAATTCTCTTTCTTGAAATTATGATAATAGTATTATCATAATACATGTATGTGAAACATTCTTTGCTTACAATATCATTTTGTTAATCTCAAGCTGTAAAAAGTTTCAAATAAATTTATTTTGTATTGAGGTCAGTTTAACAATTTTAACGTAATGAAAAGAAACATAACTAATATAATACTGCAAAGGGTTAGTACATTCGAATGAAAAACTCTGGTGAAGAGAAAAGTGCGGAGAGTTTTATAACATTGAATATGCATATAGTAATATGTGCCTTGTGGAGAAAATTGTAGGGTTTGACCAAATAATTGTGCCTGATACCCGAGACAATATCGGTAGGAAAAAACAATATTTTGTCTCGTCATCAAATTATTAATGAAGAGTATGGTAATTGGCTGATTCCAGACACCTAAGATTGGTTTCCTGAGACCATAAAAATCTTTGTTATGATATTTCTTTTTCAGACAATCAACTTGCAATTGAGCTTTTTGCTTACAAAGTATACAATTACCATAAAAATTGTACCAATAAGAAAATGTAAGAACATCTGTGCCATTATAACAGTAGGAAAGTGTCACGATAACAAACAACTACGCTTTTCCAGATTTGAACTGAAACAAGTAAATGTTGAGTGAAGTGTGATTGTTGTTAAACATTGCCTAGTTTCCGATCCCGATGTTTTACATTTTTCTGGTCCTTAAGTATCATTGATTGGCTTTTGTCTGAGAATTGGTTTCCTGAGACCATAATATTCTATAACCTATTTGTTATGCTTTTGCTCTCCGACGACCAACTTGCAATTTAGTTGTTTGCTTACAGATGATACAATTAGCATTAATAATGTAATAAGAAAATATAGTCTGTGGTATTATAACACTCAGAATGCTTCATGTGTTCGATATCTAAATCAACACAAACTAGGATTTAAACTACAATTTTTGTTTAAAAGTGCTGTAAACCGTTGTCCCGTTTTCTATCTCAATGATGTTACATTTTGACGTGGTCCTTGGGGTATCATTGATTCCAACACTTTTTAATACATTTTATGTTGATGACTGGAAACTTCTTAAGGCGGTGGTGCTAATGTTATAGATGTTGCACATTTAGTTATCTCTTATAATCATGGTTAGCCCTTTGGAATTAGTTATGGGTACTCCCGATGAATCTCCTCAATGCACTATCCAGATTTTAAATATGGTTCATTCGAAAGTCTAGCTATTTTGCTTGAATATTTAACGTCACATTGAGAAGTAGAATAGGTACTCCATGAAACATTTTATTCTTTCAGAAAGTTATCAAATTCATTTCACATTTACTTAAAAAACAAAACGCATGCTCAAATCACCATATTGTAGAAGAACCAACATCAATAATTTATGACTCATGTTGTTGCTTTGAAGTTTGTAACATCCAAGGTTATTCAAAATCAATTTTCTTGTTTCAGCGTTTATTCTGTGCTAGTGCGCCGTGATACCAAACGAACAAACGAGCAAATCATTCAATTAAAAGGCATTACGATGTTGTAATAATTATAATTAACTGTCAAGTCAATCGTGTCAATACTTATATTACATAAATATATCAGACGCAACAAATAAGCAGCTACAAATGTCCCAAATTTAATTTAAAGATTTGTAAAACAAGTTCCCTTTGACTTCAATTGTTTTATCGTTCCTAGGATAACAGAACTATTTCTATACAAATATTTGCTTAGAATATTCAGGCTTTTTTCGGCTGAATGCAATATCAAAGACAAATTGTCTGAGGATATCAATTTGTACGAGTCTGATTGTATTTGACAATAACTTGTTCAATCGTTCATATTTCTATCAGAAAAATTTAATTGTTCTAATAGGTTTTGCTTTTGTTTTGTTTTCTTTATCAGACAACTAATTAACGTTTATCAACCCTTTTTTATTTGTTTTTTTTTGTAGTAAATGTTATGTTCTTTTACAAAACATATGCAAATCTTCCATCGCAATTTTGATATTCTGTAACTAATAGTAACTGCTAGCAACCTAACAATGATTGTCACTTTTGAACTGATCAAAACATAAAGAAGATAAACGATGGTAATTAAACCTTTTCATTCTAAAAATATTGGGATGGTCGTTTTAGACAAACGAATCGTATGGAAAATGCTAGGTCTACTAGATATCTGTGATGGATTTCCTATGAAAGGTATGGTTGTTAAGTGCAATTCTTGATGTGCTTTTCAAAAGGATTGCAATAAGATGTGGCACATTCCCTTCATTGTCATATAATACAAGTTAATAGCGCAATTTTAGACACAAACGAACAACAGTCATATTATGGTTATCATATACAAACAGTTACAATCTTACTGCATATTAACTCTTAAATAACTGCCGTTAATAATGCCAAATACTATGTTTAGATTTTATAGCCTAAAGAGATATTGATTTAAGTTTCCTTTTTCTAAAAATTCATTTCACAAGATTTTGTTAGAATAATTACTGTTAGACTGTCACACAAGGAAGCTACAAACAATTTATTTAAAGTAAACCAGACTATTTATTAAAGAGACGGACTAAATAAACACTCTTCCCGTATTTAGAATTCATCCTAATAGTATATATATGTTGCTATGATGAGCTAAGAAATCAAGTGAACATGTAACAGAGGGTAATTGCGCTTTCTCGTCCATTTACATCTTTAAAAGAAACAGGACGCATTTAAATCTCGGGCTGTAGGTCTATGGATGTAATAATCTCAAATGTTGCGAAGAAAAAATACCATATATTGATGTAAAGCTGACAGATTGAATTATATTCAGAAATAAAAGAAACCCCGTCAGCCAATAACTTAGCGAAAACATCAATTCTTACAGACAAGAAATAAGAACAATAATATAGGAAATACATGGTTTGATATCGGGATGGAGAAGGTTTATCTGGTGAGCCAGAAAGTGTATCTTGGCGAGCTTTTAAAACCAGGTTTTTAGAATAATTACATGGTTTCATTATTATTACTTTTCCCCGATAAAACAACATTTATATGGAGTTTTGTTTTGCTGCTAAACATGTGACGTCATCATATGATGTAATGACTGGATATAGACGAGTTTATCCGGCAAGGCTTTATCCTGCTGATGATTTAGACATGAGCAGGATATATTTAAGCTTTCTATTGAAATAGATATCCCTTTTAATCATGCTAAACAAATTATTTTCCTCTTACACAAGATGTTTATCATTTTTAATAAACATTCGAGAAATGAGTGATGCTTGCTTTGTCTTTCTAAGTCTGTAAATGTATAATATCATTAGCTTGTTATGACATATTTATGGGATAGTATTTGAATGCTGTAACAAAATGTTTTGTGGATTTCATAATTGATAGCATATGCTTCAAAAGGTAATTTTGGAATGTTTTAGAATTGTTTTGTTGCATGAATTCACACAAAAGACCAAATTATGCAATAATTCGGCAGAAATCAGCCACCATATAAATAATAATATTGCATCTCTTTCAAACAAATAAAAAAGTAAATATATCACCATTTCACATTTGATATTGCTAGAAATTACTTTTTAGCGCCCCAAAAGACAGAGTAAGTAAATTAAAATTATATTTCCATGATAGGGTGTAGACAAAAAAGTAAGTAAATAATAATAGTAAAGATCATAATCCAAATTTCCACTTACAATCAGGCATCAAAAAGCATTTCTTCTATATTTTTTGTCTTGGGGAAAATTAATGTGCATCTGTTAAAATTGCTCCCCAATTTCAAAAGAAAAATAAAACGCTAAAAATGGTCAGAAATAAAAAAATTGACCATTTTAACAAGAATAAATTTTCTCTTTATTTGTAATATTAAATTTTAATTACTTTTTAGAAGAAAGATTGTTTTAAGAATTGTTTTAAAAATATGAAAAAATAAAATTTTTTCTAATACAATAAAAATCTTTCACCAGCTGCCGGTACAGACCGGGATTAAGGTTTGAGATTGCCCCGAGTCATTTATTGTCTTTTGAGGGGAAAAAAATGTTTAACTTTTTTTCTGGGGAAATTTAAAAAAATTATTGTCAATATTTTGTTTCATCAAAAAAGCTTGCATAATGTTAAGGAATTTCTTTAAAAAGTAAGTAATATTTCACAATTTTTCCCCCCCTTAAAAATTCATTCCTCTGTACTGCAGACACAGCAGCTATTTCAGTAAGTAAAAGAAAAACATTTAACTGGTATATTTTCTTATTGTAATGTAATTATTAAGAAAATAGTTTTAAATGTTCTCTATATTTATCAAAGCGTTACATGTTTAAGCATTAAAAACACAAACATAACAAGTTGTTTTTGTTTTGTTTTAAATTGAATGGATTTTTTCTCAAAATGTAAAGCAAAGTCAGAGTTCGAGGATGAGACGTCAAATAATCTTGAATGAACTCCACTGAGGTAAACAAAAAAGACTAAAAATATAAAATTTGATAATCTTGCATCCAATCTATTGTTTCACTTAAAATGGAAAAGTCTTCCTAAGGTAATGAAGAAATATATTCACGAGTTAAATTGAAAATTTAACTTTTGCACAATTTATAGCTAGGTTCGAATGCAAAACGCTCTTTCCATTTCTTGGCTATTTTGCACACTAATAAAACTGGAATTGGAAATGAAATAAGACTGAATTTTAAAGGTATTTATTTCGGACCAACATCAAATGGTGCTTAAATATCGAAAAAATATTTCCTATTACTTCATGTCAAAAAATTTCAAAGATCTTAAACCCTTCAACGAACACAAACAGAAATGAACATATTCGTTTCATATTGCATGAATAAACACTGCTGCTTCATAGAAACATGTATTATAAACCAATGAAGAATATAGACAGCTGGATGAGTGCAATATATAATCTAGATATTGATAAACAATTGTTGGTTGTGCTAAAGGAATAACCATATAAGCCGTGCCACGCCAAAATAAAAAAATCCGTTTACGCCCAGCATGGATCCAGAAAAGCCTGCGCATATACACAGTTTGCTCAGAATCCATGATGTTCGCTATCAGTTTCTCTACTTGTAATATGGTTTGTAAGCGACAAGCATGGACCGTGATCAGACTGTGCAGTTGCGCAGGCTGGTTTGGAAACTTGGTGGTCGCAAACACATAATGTTGCTTTTGTCATGGCGCGGCTGATATATGTATCATTTTGCTTTCAGGTTGTTAATAAAATATTAACGTTAATTTTAATATTTGAAGAAGAGTTACTTTCTTATTCGAACCTTTGAGGGAATAAACAAGAACAACAACAAAACATAAAACACTTTGAATTTGCATAATTATGCTGCTAAAGCATTTAGTATTCAAGGGAAATTTTCAAAATTAGAACTGACTAAATAGCGTGCCGTCTGATTTTGGTCTGCACTGGTAACAAAATGGGGATCAGTTTGGTGCCGGTACACTAAAGGTTGAATTGTTTCATGTTTTGTTATATCCTAATATACCATTATCTTTTTCAATTGACTGTATTGAAAGAGACAATTCCGCTTTTCTGGTTTGCTATGTGACCTCAGACTAACTTAATTCTCAAAGTTCTCGGAAATACAGAAATTATTGATGTGTCTTCAATGCAAGGTTTACAGTTTAAACAGATAAAGTCTCTTCATGCTTTTAATGTCTTTCCAATTCAAAAACTCTTAAATTGCAAATCAATATAATCAATTTATACAAATCTTAAATTATCTGGAAGAATGTATCAATCTTTAAAAAAAATCAAATTATTTCAGCCCATTGATCTGATTTATTTAACGTTTAATCCGTCAGAATCTAAATTTAACTGGTGATTTTCATAAAATAGTACGGCATGTTGGTTTCCTTACACTGATTGCGGATCAAATCTAAATGACTTTTCTATTGATATCATTTCAATTTGTCACTAACATGACAACAGAAAGTAAACCGTTTTGTTGTTGCTTGTATGCAATGATGTTAAAACAAAGCATACGAATTCGATTTAACATTAGAACTCGTTACACCTTTTTTGAACAAAAGCGATAAAAATTGCATAATTGTTTGTTTTCGTACATTTAAGAAATGCGTGCTTTTAAAGGTGCATTATTCTCATAAATGCTTTTAATTTTATTGCCAAAACCTTTTTATTTTCGGTGTACTTTAATGGTTTCTAAAATGTTACTTATTGCCCATTTACCTGAACCATCTTTTTTTTTTTTTTGGTCTTTTTGCAATAAGAACAATTATAGTGAATAAGTATTGTGTATGGAAGTCAAAATACAACTTTGTTTACACTTTGCTACTTTGTTACAAATTATTTCACATTTAGAGCTACTTGTACTTTTTTGGGGTTATAATCATTTAACATGCCCTAAAAACATTAATCAATATTCATTTGTTATATAATTCATATTCCCCCTTTCTAAAGAAGTAAAATAATTTTCGTTTCTGGGGCATTATGTGCCCTTGGGCGTCATTTGATATATATGAGCTAAAAATAGTATTGAATACTAGTATCCATAATGAAAGTTTTTATATTATTGTATAATTCTCTGAACGCCGCTTTCACTTAGAATGATACAATGTTAGGCTGTGCCATTCGCTTTTATGCTTCTATTTTAAGAACATTCAATTTTAGAATGAGTTGAAAATTCCGGGAGCACGTACTCTCTCTAATTTGGTCTGATCTGATTTACATATTTGTAAACTATATTTAGGCTGTATTTCCAATGAGGGTTTAATGAAACACGCTACAAATTAAGTTTAAGCAATCTAAATTTCCTAATTTGATTTATAGTTTTCTTGCTGTTTGCTTAATGAACAACATGGTACATATATAATTAGAAGCAATGTCGGTTTATTTTAGAATATTATAAACCCGTTTTAGTCTTTTTGCTTAAGGTATATAGGTTGTTGGTATTTTATTTTAAAAATACGGCATTTTCATCCAGAAACGGTGTCTTTTGCCCTCGCTCTCTCTCCTTAAAGGTCCACTATGCCCCTGGAATAATTTATTGATAATTTTATTTCTCACATTTCTGTAAATTTGTTGTTGTTATTATATCCAAATTTTACCAATGGCCAATTATCTGAACCATCTATGCTTCTTTTACTTTTTGTTCGACAATGAATAAATGTATAGTGATTTAGTATTTTGTCTGTTTAACAGAAAATGATGAAAATACTTGAAATTACCCTAAATCGCGTTTTTCATGTTTAAACATGGCCTGTCATATATACTGTATTTGAAGAAAAATTGTTGTTTTGTAGATTTTTTGATTTTTTTCATTAACAGAAAATGATGAAAATACTTGAAATTACCATAAATCGCGTTTTTTCACGTTTAAACATGGCCTGTCATATAAATTTGAAGAAAAATTGTTGTTTTGTAGATTTTTCTATTTTTTTCATTAACCCATCACTTCATGAGTATTTTGTGAAAAATGACTGTTTTCATTGAAAAGTCTCCTGTTACAAGTTCAAATTGCTATAATACTATAAAAACTGCTTCAACACTAATCAAACTTGGCACAAATGTTGACTGGACCATTGTCCTTGCAACAGCATGCTCAGGCCTAAATTTTCTGTTACCATGGCAACGAGGGGACATCTCAAAATGGACAAAAATCACTATTTGCGTTGATTTTTTCTATCAAAATTGATTTCAAAGTGCTGCAACTTCTCAATGGATTGAGATAGAGTCAATTGCTTTTCAGCGTTGCTTACACGTTACCTTATGATCAATCTGGGGTCATTTACAGCCTCTCACAAGTCCAAAATTTTCTTGGCGAAGAGGGGGACTCCGCCCCCCTATAAACCCCCCAAACAGAAAGGGGCACATCCCCCTTCTGGCACCCCCTGATGTATCTTTTGGTTGGGGGCCGCGCCGAAAAAGAGGTCACTTTTTTTAACAACATTTCTCAAACAAAAACAAGTGTTTGGGGCCTAAATAAGGCATTTTTTCATCATTTGAGACAACAAAAAGGGGGGTGAAAAAGGCGTTAAAAGGCGTGCATATGAAGTAATGGGTCAAATACTACTATATATTAATTTGGCCAAATCCACATTTTTATATGGTAACGTAATGAAAAGAAACATAACTTATATAAGACTGCAAAGGGTTAGTACCTTCGAATGAAAAACTCTGATGAAGAGAAAAGTGCGGAGAGTTTTATAACATTGAATATGCATATAGTAATATGTGTCTTTGTGGAGAAAATTGTAGGGTTTGACCAAATAATTGTGCCTGATACCCGAGACAATATCGGTAGGAAAAAACAATATTTTGTCTCGTCATCAAATTATAAACGAAGAGTATGGTAATTGGCTGATTCCAGACATCTAGGGCCATAAAGTTCTTTGTTATGATATTTCTTTTTCTGACAATCAACTTGCAATTGAGCATTTTGCTTACATAGTATACAATTACCATAAAAATTGTACCATTAAGAAAATGTAAGAACATCTGTGCCATTATAACAGTAGTAAAGTGTCACGATAACAAACAACTACCCTTTTCCAGATTTGAACTGAAACAAGTAAATGTTGAGTGAAGTGTGATTGTTGTTAAACATTGCCTAGTTTCCCATCTTGATGTTTTACATTTTTCTGGTCCTTTAGGATCATTGATTGGCTTTTGTCTGAGAATTGGTTTCCTGAGACCATAATATTCTATAACCTATTTGTCATACTTTTGCTTTCCGAAGACCAACTTGCAATTTAGTTGTTTGCTTACAGATGATACAATTATCATTTATAATGTATTCACTAATAAGAAAATATAACCTTTGGTATTATAACACTCAGAATGCTTCATGGGTTCGATATGTAAATCACAACAAACTAGGTTTTTAACTAAAATTGTTGTTCCTAGGTGCTGTAAAAGCTTGTCCCGTTTCCTATCTCATTGATGTTACATTTTGACTTGGTCCTTCGGGGATCATTGATTCCAACACTTTATAATACATTTTATGTAGATGACTGGAAACTTTTTAAGGCGGTGATGCTTATGTTATAGATGTTGCACATTTACGTTATCTCTAATGAACATGGTTTACTCTTTGGCATTTGTTATCGGTGCTCCCGACGAATCTCCCCTATCAGAATTTTATATTCTTTTTATAAATATTATTCATTCGAAAGTCCAGCTCTTTTGAATATTTTACGTCACATTGAGAAGTATAACAGGTACTCCATGAAACATTTTTTCTATCCGAATGTTAACAAATTCATTTTACATTACTTAAACAAAAGACATACTCAAATCACCATATTGAAGAAGAACCAACATCAATAATTTATGACTCCTGTTCTTGCTTTGAAGTTTGTAACATCCAAGGTTATTCAAAATCAATATTTTCCTGTTTCAGCATTTACTCTGTGCTGGTGCGCCATAACACCAAATGAACAACATAGCAAATTTTTCAATTAAAAGGCATTATGATTTTGTAATAATTATAATTAACTGTCAAGTCAATCATGTCAAATACTTATATTCTAACACTATCGGAAATTTTCCTATATAGACAAAGAAGGCCGGAAGCGTGCATTATTCTACAACAATGCACTCGCCGTTCTTATTACCTCCCTGTATATTTTCACATTGAGGGCGCCGTTTTGTTTAAAAATCTGATAAATTAAAACAATTTTTTGTCGAATTTTGTTGTGAAAACTATCTAGAATGATAGAAAATGGTCTAACTAAGAAAATGAATCCGAACACCAATATCTTTAATTCAGTCGTTAATGCTGTACAGACGTTTAAAGTGTTGTTTACGTGACGTCACAATGTAGCGCCAAACAGCACGTTCAAAACAATCAAATCAAGTACGTTATTTTAATATGGCAGACGAGTTAGGTTTAACATTTATTTCAATTTTAATAATTTGTATTTCACTTAAAAAATTATAGAGTGAAATAAAATGAGCAAACAAAGTTTTATCAACGTTTTCAAAATTCGTTATTCTACACACAGTAGATTTAACGACAGTTTTTTTCAACCCACTGGAACAGCCTTTAAAGAACATTTCTATTGGAAACTCTGAGGCGAAAATAAATTTATCCACCAAACATAAATTCCAACTTTATAATAATAATTATACTTTTCCTTGACGTGTTAGAATGGAAATAGATATTAATTCTTCGTGCATTATTGTATAATAATGCACGTTTTTCGTTCAAATGCGTTGTAATTAATCACTCAGGCCTATTGGCCTTCGTGATTATATTACTACGCATTTGAACTCAAACCGTGCATTATTATACAACAATGCACTCAGAATTGATATCTTTTTCCTAATTACTTAAATATATCAGACGCAACAAATAAGCAGCTACAAATGTCCTAAATTTAATCTAAAGATTTGTAAAACAAGATCCCTTTGACTTCAATTGTTTTATCGTTCCTAGGATAACAGAACTATTTCTATACAAATGTTTGCTTAGAATATTCAGGCTTTATTTCGGCTGAATGCAATATCAATGACAAATTTTCTGAGGATATCAATTTGAACAAGTCTGATTGTATTTGACAATAACTTATTCAATCGTTCATATTCCTATCAGAAGAATATAATTGTTCTAATAACTTTTGATCTTGTTTTGTTTTCTGTGTCAGACAACTAATTAACATGTGTTAACTTTTTTTGATTTGTTTTTTTTTTTTTTTTGTAGTTAATTCTATGTTCTTTTACAAAACATATGCAAATCTTCCATAGCATTTTTAATATTCAGTAACTTAAAGTAACTGTTAGCAACCTAACAATGATTATCACTTTTGAACTGATCAAAACATAAAGAGCATAAACGATGGTAATGAAACCTTTTCATCCTAAAAAATATTGGGATGGTCGTTTTAGACAAACGAATCGTATGGAAAATGCTAGGTCTACTAGATATCAGTGATGAGTTTCCTGTGAAAGCTATGGTTGTGAAGTGCACCTCTTGGTGTACTATTCAAAAGGATTGCTATAAGAAGTGACATATTCCCTTAATTGTCTTAAATACAAGTCAAACGTGCAATTTTAGAGATAAAAGGACAACAGTCATATTTAGGTTATCATATAGCTATAAGAAGTGACATATTCCCTTAATTGTCTTAAATACAAGTCAAACGTGCAATTTTAGAGATAAAAGGACAACAGTCATATTTAGGTTATCATATACAAACAATAACAAGTCTAGATTTGATCTTATTGCATATTTACTCTTAAATGACTGCCGTTAATAATACCAAATACTATGTTTACATTTTATAGCCTAAAAAAAATATTGATTTAAGTTATTTTTTTTTTCTAAAAATTCATTTCACAAGTTTTTGCCAGAATAATTACTGTTAGACTGTCACACAAGGAAGCTACAAACAATTTATTTAAAGTAAACCAGACTATTTATTAAAGATACGGACTAAATAAACAGTCTTCCCGTATTTACAATTCATCCTAAATATGTTGCTATGATGAGCTAAAAAATCAAGTGAATATGTAACAGAGGGTATTTGCACTTTCTTGTCCATTTACATCTTTAAAAGTGACAGGACGCATTTATATCTTGGGCTGTGGGTTTATGGATGTAATTATCTCAAATGTTGCGAAGAAAAAATACCAATGATTGATGTAAAGCTGACAGATTGAATTATATTCAGAAATAAAAGAATCCCCGTCAGCCAAGAACTTAGCGAAAACATCAATTCTTACAGATAAGAAATAAGAACAATAATAATTAAACACTTTCTATTGAAACAGATATCCCTATCAATCATGCTAAACAAATTAGTTTCCTCTTACACAAGATGATTATCATTTTTATTAAACATTCGAGAAATGAGTGATGCTTGTTTTTCTGTCTAAGTCTGTAAATATATAGTACCATTTGCTTGTTATAACATATTTATGGGATAACAAGTATTTGAATGCTGTAACAGAATGTTTTATGGATTTCAAAATTGATAGCATATGCTTTCAAAGGTAATTTTGGAATGTTTTAGAATTGTTTTGTTGCAAGAATTCACACAAAAGACCAAATAATGCAATATTTCGGCACAAACCAGCCACCATATAGATAATAATATTGCATCTCTTTATATGAAGAAAGCCGTCAGTATTTGATTTATATTTAGATATCTAATAAAATTCAATAATATACAGAAATGTTAAAAAAACGAAAAACAAATAAATAAAAAAGTAAATGTATTTCCAGTTAACATTTAATATTGCTAGAAATGACTTTTTTGTGCCCCAAAAGACAGAGTAACTAAATAAAAATTATATTTCCATGATACGGTGTAGACAAAAAGTAAATAATAATAGTAAAGATCATCACCCAAATTTCCACTTACAATCAGGCATCAAAAAGCATTTCTTCTATATTATTTTGTCTTAGGGGACAGATTAACATGTCGCATGTGTTAACATTTGCATCCTATTGCACAGAGACAGTAAAATAGACTAAAAATGCGTCAGACAATCAAAAAATTGACATTAACGAAGAATAATTGCTCTTTTATTCGTAAATCATTAGAATTTTATTACTTTTGAGAAGAATGATTGTTTTAAGAATATGTTTTAAGAATATGAAATAAATCAACATTTTTTTTTCTAATATCATATAAGAATCTTTTTAAATGATAACGTAATATCTACAATTTAAACCCCCTTAAGTACAATTCATTTACCTGTACTGCAGACACAGCAGCTATATCGTAAATAAAAAACATGAATCCATGTACATAATCAAACTCCACTGAGGTAAAAAAAAAAAAACATTAAATTTGATATTCTTGCATAGATCAAGTGTTTCACTTAAAATTGAACAAAAATCTGTACAATATAATGAAGAAATATACTAAGGAAAATCTGATTGTTTTGCACGATTTGGATTTTGAAAATATCGGAAAGATATTCCTGTCCCTTCATGTCAAAGAATCTTAGAGATCTGAATTCTTTAAACCCTTCAACGAAAACAAACTGACATAGAAACATACATTTCATATTGCATGAATTAACACTGCTGCTTAATAGAAACCTTTATTTCAAACAAATGAAGACATTATAGCCAGCCTGATGCCTCATTGCAATTTGTAATCTAGATATGACGGTTGCGCTAAAGGAATAACCATATAAGCCGAGCCATGCCAAAACAAAAACAATCTGTTTGCGCCCAGCATGGATCAAGACAAGCCTGCACATCTGCACAGTGTGATCAGAATCAATGATGTTCGCTATCAGTTTCTCTACTTGTAATATGGTTTGTAAGCGACCAGCATGGATCCTGATCAGACTGTGCAGTTTGGCAGGCTGGTTTGGATCCCTGTTGGTCGCAAACCCACAATATTGCTTTTGTCATGGTGCGGTTTATATAGGTGTCTCCTTATTTTCAGAGTGTTGATAAAAAATAAACGTTAAATTTAATATTTGAAGAAGAATAACTGTCTTGTTTGAACCTTTGCGGGAAGAAAACAAGAACAACAACTAAACATAAAACACTTTGAATTATTATAATTATTCTGCTAAAGTCATTTATTGTTTCAGGGAAATTTTCAAAATAAGACCTGACTGAATAGCGTGTCGTCTGATCTTGTTCTGCACTTGTCGCATGGTGAGGAACAGTTTGCCGCCGGCAGACTAAAGGTTAAATTATTTCATGTTTTGTTATATCCTTATGTACCATTATCTTTTTCGATTGACTGTATTGAAAGAGACAATACCGCTTGTATAGTTTGACAAGTGTCTGCAGACTAATCTAATTCACAAAGTTCCGGGAAATACATATTAATTCAATGATTTGGCTTCAAGACAAGATTTAAAGCTTAGACAGATGAAGTTCTTTTATGCCTTTCCCATTCAAGTTCTCTAAAATTGCAAATCAATGTTAACATTTTCTTCAAATTCAAGTTATCTGGAAGAATAATATATCAATCTTTTTAAAAAAATCTTATTTGTTGGCTTTGTCTGATTCTTTGAACTTTTATTCCGTTAAAATCTAAATTTGTGTTGTTGTTTTCTACAGAAAAATTACGGCATGTTAGTTTCCTTACACTGATTGCCAATCGAATCTAAATAACTTTACTATTTCTATAATTTCAATCTGTAACTGATAAGAAAAGTGAAAGCTTAGCGTTTTGTTGTTGTTTCATGGAACGATGTAGAACAAAGCATACAAATTTGATTTAACATTTAAACCCATTACACTTGTTTACGCAAAGCGATAAAGATAAATTATGTATATTTTTATATTAAAGCACATGTTTGTATGGCAAGATATTACCTGTAAGCTTGATATTGTGACATGTTTATAATTGAGATTAATACAGTCTTGTTGAGAAATATAAGTTAAGATCATGTGTTATCAAAATTAAAATCTTAATACATTGACATTTAAGTCTTTTTATATACTTTTTGCCGTACAATCACGATAAAACATATTTTAGGAGGAATTTTTATAAGGTTTACATATCGTTTATTAAGTTTTAAAAATTATAATGCGATTGAGACTGTAAATATCTTACATATATTTAATATAGTAACTGGAAAGATGCTTTCAGAGTAAAAGTCACATTTTTACTTTATACTTATTATGTATGGAACAGGTGGTTATCACGGGTATTGAATAAAACGCTGTGCTTTAATTCTAAATCTACAAATGTTACTGCTCTCTGAAGAAAATGTCTTTAGAAGCTTTAGTTAGATCTTGTACATGATTATTGTAAAACAAAACAGTTGACTTTGCAGTGATTAATTAGCTACCTTGAATTAGCAGCATCATGAAGTGAAATGCTACTTTACTATATGGTAAACGTATTAGATTATATTAATTGATGAAAGAAACCCCGTCAGTCAAAATCTTAGCGAGAACATCAATTATAACAGATAAGAAAAAGAACTTTAAGAAAGCTTTCTTTCTAATGAAATAGATATCCCTTTCAATCATGCTAAACAAATTACTTTCCTCTAACACAAGATTATTTTGTTAAACATTCGAGTTATGATTGATGCTTGTTTTGTCTGTATAAGTATGTAAATGTGTATTACATTTTGCTTTTTATCATATATTGATGGGATAACAAGTATTTGAAAAATACAAAATCGTTGATGGCTTTCAAATATTGAGAGCATATGTAAACAAAGGTAATTTTGGATTTTTTAATTGTTTTTTTTTTTTGCAAGAATTCATACAAAAGACCAAATTATGCAATATTTCGGCATAAATCAGCCACCATATAACATGTATAAGTAACAATATTGCATCTCTTTATATGAAGAAAGCCGTCAGTATTTGATTTATATTCAGATATCTAATAAAATTCAACAATATACAGAAATGTCAAAAAAAAGAAAACCAAAAAAAAACAAAAACAAATAGAAAAGTAACTATATTACCATTTCACATTTGATATTGCTAGAAATTACTTTTTAGCGCCCCAAAAGACAGAGTAAGTAAACTAAAATTATATTTCCATGATAGGGTGTAGACAAAAAAGTAAATAATTAAGGTAAAGCTCATCACCCAAATTTCCACTTACAATCAGGCATCAAAAAGCATTTCTTCTATATTATTTTGTCTTAAGGGACAGATTACCATGTCGCATGTGTTAACATTTGCATCCTATAGCACAAAGACAGTAAAATAGTCTTAAAATGCGTCAGACAATCACAAAATTGACATTAACGAAGAATAATTGCTCTTTTATTCGTATATCTTTAGAATTTTATTACTTTTGGGAAGAATGAATGTAATTTTTAAGAATATGAAATAAATGAACATTCCTTTTTCTAATATCCTATCAGAATCTTACACCAGTTGCCGGTACAGACTGGAGTTTCTAAGGTTTGAAGATTATTCCAGACGTCATTTATTGCTCTTTTGAGAAAACTAAACATAGTTGATATAGTTTTCATGGAGACTTTAAATAAATTACTTGTCAATATTATGTTTAATCAAAATGCTGCAGTAACTGTTTAGGAATGTCTCTATTAAATGATAACGTAATATTTACAATTTAAAGCCCCTTAAGTACAATTCATTTATTTGTACTGCAGACACAGCAGCTATATCGGTAAGAAGAAAAAAACATGAATCCATGTACAAAAACAAACTCACTGAGGTAAAAAAAAACCTAAAAACATTAAATTGAATATTGCACAGATCAAGTGTTTCACTTAAAATTGAACAAAAATCTGTTTAATATAATGAAGAAATATACTCAGAGCTAAATTGAAAAACTAATTTTTGTACAATTTGTAGGTTTGGTTGAAAATCGTTGCAACGCTTTCCATTTCTTGGCCAGTTTGCACACAAAAAAATAATTAGTATGGGAATTGAAATAAGAGAATAATTACATTTTTTGCACACAAGGTATTTAGTTCAGACCTACATCAAATGGTGCTTATGTATCAGAAAAAAATATTTTCTTCCCTTCATGTCAAAAAATCTCAGAAAATGTTTAAACCCTTTAACGAAAACATACTGACATGAACATATACATTTCACATTGTATTGCATCATAGAAACCTTTATTCCAAACCAATGAAGACATTAAAGCCACCAAGATGCATCAAAGCAATTTGTAAATCTAGATGATGATATAGCAAATTGCGCTAAAGGAATTATGTGTACCTTATTATTTCAAATTGTAAATAAAAGATTAACTTTAAAATTGAAAGTGCGTTCAATATTTGAAGAAAAATAACTTTCTTGTTTGAACCTTTCAGGGAAAAACAAGAATAGCAACAAAACATAAAACATTTTGAATTTTCATAATTATGCTGCTAAAGTCATTAAGTTTTTCACGGAATATTTAAAAAAAAAACCTGAATGAATAACATGCTGTCTGACCTTGTCTGCACTGGTCGCATAGTGAAGAACAGTTTGCCGCCGGTAGACTAAAGCTTAAATTAGTTCTTGGATATTGTTTCATTTTTATTATACCCTAATGCACCATTGTGCTTTACAATTTCCAATTGAATGTATTAAAATTAATTATGTTTTGCACTGATGAAGGCATATAGCCGAAAAGTATGCAATAAATAATTACTGAATGTTCGTATTTGTGTGGCTTTTCTGATTAATTGAATGTATTGAAAGAGACAATTCCGCTTATAAAGTTTTGCAAGTAACTTAAGACTCATTTAATTCTCAAAATTCTCGGAAATACAAATTCAACAATTTATCACCAAGCAAGATTAAAAGTTTAGACAGACAAAGTTCTCTTCGTGCCTTAAATGCCTTTCCAATTCAAGAACTCTTAAATTACAAATCAATGTAATCAATTTATACAAATCCTGTAGAATATATTTTTTTTTAAATCTGATTATTTCAGACCATTGATCTGATTTATTTAACGTCTATTCCGTTAAAATCTAAATTTGTGTTGTGTTTTTACAGCAAATTGACAACATGTTAGTTTCCTTATATAGTTTCCTTACATATTGTTTTCGAATATAAATTACTTTACTATTCTAATTTTATTCTTAAATGAAAAGTGAAGAGTTCGTTTTGTTGTCTGATTTATGCAACAATATCGATGTACAGAGCCATGTATATTTTTGAACATTTAAGAGATACATTTACACACAAAAGTGCGTGCTTTTATGCGTCATTATATGCATGCATGTGAACTAACTTTGAATATACATGAAAGTTTGCATGTTGTATGTAGGAAACATTCTCTGAACGCCGCTTGTATTTAGAATGATAAGATGATGGTTCATTTTTAGAATGAGTGAAAATTTAGAGATCACGTGCTCTCTCTTGTGTTGCCTCATCTGTTTCACATATTTGTAAAGTAAATTTAAGCTGTATTTCCAATGTAGGTGTAATGAAACTGCACAAATTAAGTTTTAGCAGTCTAAACTTCCTAATTTGATTGATAGTTTCGTTCTATGTGCCTAATGAACAACATAGCACATACAACATTAAAAAAACAATGTCGGTGTATATTAGAATGGTAACGAAATGTGAGAAACTGTAATTGTTGGGTCAAGGTTTTTTGGGTTTTTTTGTGTTGTTTTTTTTTTTGTTAATGTTGTTGTTGTTTTTAATTTGACAATTTTGAGAAAAACTAATAGGTGGGTGGTGGAACTTTCCTATTTTCGAATGTATTTGATTAAAAGAAATGATACGGCTCAAATGATTGGCTTACTGGGGTATTTACGGGTTAGAAGATTGTTACAGACGTTATTTATTGCACTTTGAAGCACATTAAACCTATGTGATACATTTTTCATGGAGCCTTTACACACATTACTTGTCAAAATCATGTTTAATAAGAAATTCTAGCTGTCTGGGATTTTCTCTATTCAATGATAACGTAACATTTACAGTTTGAGTCCTCCTAAGTGTAATACATTTATTAATGCTTAAGACGCCGCTGCGTTATCGGTAAGTAGAAACAGACATAAATCTTTATAAAATAAATATTTAATAAAATTGACTATTGCTCTAAATGTTCTTAATTAACATCATTGCGGACACGTTTTAATATTGAAAACCACAAACATATCATTTCTCTTTTTTCCAATTGAATAGAAAGTAAGGCAAAAGAAAAGCACGCAAGAATGAGAAATTACAATCTAAAATACCTTTTAAACCTGTCAGACATAAAATTATACATTTCATATTAGACTGATTAAAAAACTGCTTCGTTCAAGCCCTTATTACAAACCAAGAAAGATATTATTGCCAGCAAGATGCCTTTGTGTATTATATCACAGAATATTTGAATCAATGATCCAAAAAATAGAAATAATAAGGCAACATTTGCTTAAGTACTGCATTTGCCCACGGCATTTGATACATGTTTAACACATGACCATCGGTACTTTATGACGAAGATATTGTTATCATACTATTTAAAAAAACAATATATAGTTTTATTCCATATCTATTGCAATACAATTCAATTTTCCTTTATAGCATATAATGCATCAGAAACGATTTTTCTCCTTCATTAGAAAAAAAATGGCAAACGCAAGTTTTAAAATGTTTCAAAAATGTTTAGAACGTGTTTAGACGCTTTTTACCCGAAGAAAGTAACACTAAACGTGACATTATTTGTCAAAAGGTAGCAAAAAGGTATTTTGACTTCATTACTATAACTAACTTTTTCCCCTGAAAGCAACGGATACAAAATATGATTTAAGGTGAGTGTCCAAAGAGTAATCTTTTGTATAAACTATAACAGGATATCAAAAATAAAAGCTTTCCAGGAATAAAAATAAAAGCATTTTAGTGCATAATGGGCCTTTAATACAATTCAACGTGCTTTGTAAGGCGCATTATACCAAATTTTAATCTACGAATAAGTGTTTCGTGTATCATTTATCACATTCACAAGTTGGAAAGTCTATCCATAAACCTGTGTATGAACATAATTAGTGATCAATCCAGCAACAAAAGGATAAAAATAAAATTGTCACTGGTTTTCATCTCCTGTGAAATTGATTGTTATAATTCTTTTAAACCTCTCTAAAGCTGACACTTTCTGTTTACGTTTCCGCTATAGAACGTCGGTGGTTCTACTCAGGTGCCCGTTCGTCGAGTAATACACGGAATGGCACCTGAGGTCCTCCCAGTACCAGTTTAGCTGGACATCGCAATATGACCTATACTGTGTCGGTGTGTCTTAAAACCCATTCAATCAATCAATCAAACAAACAAACAAACGTTTCCGCTAGATATCTTAAATGAACTTGTCGATCCTTCAATATAGATAGAAATATCAGCCTAATTGTGCAACTATAACAATTCAGTATTTCAATAAGAACTGACTGTATACCGTGCCATCTGATCTAAGTCAGCACTGGTCGCATAGTGGGTGGTAAAAAAAGGTTAAATTATTTCCGGTATATTGTTTCATGTTTTGTTATATCCTTATGTACCATAATTTTTTTTCAATAGACTGTATTGAAGGAGACAATTCCGCTCATATGGTTTGGCAAGTGACTTAAGACTTATTTAAT